>NC_060267.1:16598711-16766639 GCF_021613505.1 Equus quagga | reverse complement strand
GGGGGGGGCGGGCAGGTAGCGCCCGCCGAACCTGCGCAGCTGCAGCGTCGCCTGCTGGTGCAGGCTCTTGCCCAGCTCGCGGGCCACGTCGGGGCGGCCGCTGCGCCGGAGGGCGCGGGCCACGCGGTCCCAAGACAGGGACGGGGCCTTGGCCGCCAGCCAGGCCGCCAGCCCCTCCCGGCAGCCGTCGGAGACCTCGGCTGCCTCCCGCCGCCGCCGCTGCCGGCCCGGTTCCACCGTGGGCTCCGGCCGCTCGACCCTGGCCAGCCGGTCCTCCGAGAGCCGGGCCAGCTCGGCCTCGACGCCCGGCTCCGGCGCCTTCAGGAGCGACTGGAAGTGGCCGCACTCCTCCGGGGTCAGCAGCTCAGCCAGACGGACGGCCGCGTGAGGGCCCATAGCGTCCAAGGCGCCCGCCGGAGCCAGCGCCCAGCCCCAGAGCGCCAGCCCCAGGGCCCACGCCGCCATAGCCATCGCCGCGGTGACGGGGCCCACCGAGTGTGGGGGAGGGGCTCCGAATGCCCGCGGGTGGGGGAGGGGCGCCTGCCACCGCAGGTCGTGGGGGAGGGGGCTTCCTACTTTCAGGGACGCGGAGGGCGTCTCCAACACAGGCGACTTGTTGGAGGACCTCCTGACACCCGGGAACTGGGAATGAGAGTGAGGGTCTCCCAACACCCAGGAATTGGAGTGAGAGGGTTTCCCAATACCCAGGGGTTTGGTGGGACTCAGTACCCCCCGGAGGCTGGGATCCTGCGCCCTCGTATTGAAAAGCCTGTCCTCGGCCTCCTGGCCGCCCCACTGATGCCTCAAGCGTAGCAAGTCTCTACTATCTCTTCTAACCGGTTTACCCGCCCTCGTCCTCCACCTGAAGCTCTAGACACCTTGCTCTCCATTATCGCCGATATCCAATCAATTCCTAAATGCTCTTCCTACCTATTGAATACTAATGTAGTATTCATAGCCTCTGTCATTTCCCATCCTCCCCGCCCCGGGTATCCAAACCCTCAACCTCACCTGTCTGGACAAGGTACGGTCCTCCGCAAGTCCTCGCCTCGCACAGACACACTCTAGGGCCCCACTCGCTACACTTGTTTCCTTTCCCCAAGCAAGCCTGGCTCTGGCTCTCCTTTGGATGTTGGCCAGCACTCTTTGCTCTGCCTGGGCCACTCCTCAGCTGACAGGTCCCTTCTGGGAAGCCCTCCCTGACTCCCGGACACACCCTTTGCCGAGTCCCCATTAGGCACCTCCTCTCTACTCCCGAGGCACTGCCCGCTGCTCTGGCCTTTTACTGTCTCCTCCACTAGACTGGAAGGTCCATCCACGGTCCCCCTGGCAACTAGTGCATCATAGGTGTTCAGGAAAGATCTGTTGCATCAGTGTGTGAATTCTTAGCTTGCAACTTCCTCCCCACAACATGCACACAGGCTTGATCATGGGGCCTCAGCTCTTCACGGGCAAGGAAGGGTCTCGGGGTGCAGTGTTTCAGTCCCAGTGATTGCTCCAGCCTTACTTCCTCCCTCCCCCTGCCGGCACTTTAAGGTCTTGTGACAAACCACGCGTATGGTGCAATCTCCAGCCAGCATTGCTTTGCCAGGCTGTACCCAACCCTGCCCAGGAAGTTTTTGTGACACCACCACCACCACGAGGGGATCTTTCCTGGGCATTCTTGAGATGACCTGTGCATCCTCCATCACGACACTTAAGTGGAAATTAATTCGAGGATTTATTCAACGTTCACTCAGTGTCTTCTTTGTACCAAATATCGTGCCAGTTGTATTTTCAAATGATCCATTTTTGAGCTTTTCCCACCCTGTATTGTGGGCTCTCCAGAACAGTGGCTGTGCTTAACCATTTCTGTATCCTCAGTGCTACGCACAGAGTCTGCACAGGGTACATGTACAATAAATCAACTAGAGTGCAAGGGGGTCTGGACCCCCCCAAAGGCCCCTTCCCCCACCCAGTCCAGGCACACACAATTGTTTCTCTCCCAGGGGAAACTGTTTGCTCCATAAGGTCTCCCCTTGGGCTTGCTTTGCCTCCCGAAAGCCCAGCTATGCCCCAAGCCCTGAGCCCGCAGCAGCCTGGGTGCCCGCTCCCCTTGCACTCTGGGATTTTCAAGAATTGTGCTTAGTGCATTCAAGGACCTCAGGAAGTGGTAGGTCCAGACCTCTCACAGATACCTCCACACAGCTTTTTCAGCAAGATACTCCTTCCTAGTTTTCTCTCCCAATTTATGATCAGCTGTCAAAGACAGAGCTTGGGGATTGACAGATGCTGGCAGACAAAGGATCCCATGTGACCTTAAAGACTGGAACTCGCTGCCTCCACACCCTGCCCTCTGCCCGCTGTCCCTCCATCCAGGAATGGGGGACAAGCGCAGGCCCAGCCCCCAACAAGGGCTGCCATCCAGTTCCGGGTGACGCTTCCTCCTCAGCCTCCCTTTCCTCCATGCATTCATTTGTTCATTCATTCACTCATTCAGCAAACATGGGAGCCGTTCTTTCCCCTCACATTTCAGGGCTCGGGGGATATGAGTCAGTCCCAGAGCCTCTGAGAGGTCAGAACTGCAGGAGGGCCTTCCCTGTCCGGGGGCTTTTCACCCCGCGGCCTCACTGCCCAGCGCCTCGTAGGCACTTGCTGTGCCAGAGCGAACAGGAGTCCCACCATGACGTTTTGCTGAAGAAACAGAAGCACCCACAGAGCCACACCCATGGCCCTGGAGACCGAGAGCCGGCATTCCCCACAGGGCTCCCCACATTCTGCTGCCCCCAAGAAATCCTCTGGAAACCACATGTCATCACTTTAATACTGTGTAATACTTTCTTTTAAAATACAGTCTCTTCTGAGGTAGACAGACCACAACTGCAGAGCATCGTCAGACAGGAGATAAATACGTCCATGTACAACACGCAGCAAAATGAGGTAGAAATGGTTACAGCTGAAGGAGGGGACCCCAACCCCAATCTGGGTAGAGGAAGGAGAGGGCCAGCTTGCGAGTCTGCCCCCCCCAATCCCTGCCCCTGGATTCTTTGGTATGCCCCCCCCCAACACTGCCGAGCTGGACCTGCCCTTCCCCACCCACCCCAGTGCCCATGAGGTAGGTGCTAGTAGACTGGGGGCTGTCTCCTTGTGCAAAGTTCCCCAAGGCCAGCAGAGGAGGCAGTGGGGGCCCTGGGTCTCGGTCAGTGAGCTCTTCCCCAACCCCCAGAGCCGCCTGCCTCTTGAAGGGAAGGCTGGGATCCCAACCCCACTTCCCTGATGCCTTCCGCCACCCCCCACATACACACACACACCTGAGACGACCTCCTCGCTCCCTGCTCCCTCCCAGGGCCTTTCACAGACAAGACCCCGCGGCCCACTGCTTCTGGGCTGCCGAAGGCCTGCAGTGAGCCAGCTCTGAGGAGAAGAGGGCCAGAGACCAAGGGGAAAAAACAGAGCAGCTTTCCTGTTCGCACTCCTGGGCGAGCACCAGGCCCTCAGCACCTTGGCACCTGAAACGTGCCCCACGAACACCCTTCCAGCTGGGAGTGGGAGAGGTACAGAGACTGCCGGAGCTCTAAGGCCAGCGGGACACAGGGCCGGAGGCTGGAGCTGGAGAGAAAAGAGGTAAGGGTGTGGGCTGGTCCCTCGCCTCCTTTGGACCAAACGTCAGAGTTGTGAAATGGGCTCCCTGAGGGGAAGGGGACAAATGGCTGAAGTCCCATTGGGAAGTTGGTGGGAAGGAGAGGAATATGGTTCCCACAAGGACGGCCCCCATGCCTGGGCTTCTGGTGGGAAGTCTGGGTGGGGCTGAGAACAAGCCCCCACTGTCAGGGATAAACAGCCTGCCCATCTCCATACCCTCTCACAGCCCCTGGAGCTCAGCTCTAGGACCCTGGGAGAAAGGGAGAGACACACTTCCCCATAGAACCTTCTAAAATGCTCAGTCCTCCTCAGAGCTCCCCAGCAGATGGGGGAGGCTGAGTCTGTAATCAGCTTTTTGCCAGCCAGCCTTGTGGCCAGACTGTCTGCCCTCCTGAGGGAATCCTCTTGGCATAAGCTACAGGAGACTTCTGCCTAGGCAAGGGCCAGCGAGATGACCTCTATGGGGAGTTTCTGCCGGGGTCATCGTCCCGTGTGGGCCCTTTCAGCCTACTTTGTGGGTCTGGGGCAGGAGGTGGGCACGGGCATCCCAACTCTGGATAAAGAACCCTTCACAGAAAACACAGCTGAGGGCTGGGGCCCGGCGAGGAGAGCCATGGGACGGGAACAAGACCTTCCTCTCCAGTCCCACCACCCCCTCCTCCACACCCCTGCCTACAACCTGGGACCTGCTGGGGAAGCCCTAGAAATACATTCTGCTTCTATCCCAGGAAGAGGAGGGGTTTCTGCGTGGCCTCTGGTCTTCCTCTGCCCTCGCCGAAAGTCTCTCACTTTCTGAGTCTTCCGGGAGAATCTGCTGGGGGGGCGGGGAGGGGGGTGGGGGTTGGGGCCAGTCCGAGTAGGGACACACAGGAGAGCAGCCAAAAACTAACATTCTTTCTGAGGTCAGTTTCTTCCTGAGTTGTCAAAATAAAAAGAAAAACAGCAAATTCTACACATCTTACAAAAATAAGAGGCCTAAAATATTGAACAAGCTACATTTCTGGGATTTCCCCCTCAAAAACAAACAACAAAAAACCCTTCTTTGGGTGTTCTTTTTTTTGTTTTTTTTGTTTTTGTTTTTTTGCTTGACCCTCTCAGACCCAAGGTGTCAGCTGGGTGAGGGATAACAGGGTGGGAGGGAACTCCCTACCCGCTCCTCCCCAGCCCCTGGACCTCCAGATCTCCTGCAAAGGGACACTGCAGTCTTTGAATGAGAGGGACAGAAGGCAGGGAGAGGCACCAAGACACAGAGAGGCTGGAGAGCAGAACAGAGAAGGAAGCACAGAGGGTGATGGATAGAGACAGGGGAGAGAGAAGCAAAAGAGAACAGGGCCAGCAAAGGGGGAGGGGGCGGGCGGGTGACAAAGCGAAGGGGACAGAAAACTACGCGATGCAAAGGGGGAGGGGAGTGGGGGAAAGCAGGGGAGCCATTCAGACAGCGAGGAGACAAAAGGATTGTGGCGAGAGAGCAGGAGTTCCTTAGGCCCCGGATCTGCCCGTCCCTGGGGCGGAGATGGCAAGCTTCCCGTCCACAATAAATAGGAAAAACCTGAGTACACAGCGCATATGGCATCTATCTGCCTAGCAGAAGCATTTTCCTTCCCACGAAAAAAATCCACCGGCAGCCTCCCCCCCCCCCCCCCCCCCCCCGCCCCGCGGACCCACCCCACATTCCTCACTCGGGCGCCCTCCCAGCCCGGTTTGGTTAAACACATCCCTCCCAAACGGAGGGCACAGGGAGGGAGGGAGGAAGAGGCGGCGGCTCCAGCGGCCTCCCCGGAGGCCGCAGTCAATGTCCGCAGCCGCCGTCAGTGTCCGGAGCCATACATTTTGTCCCACTCCACCAACGAGTCCAGGTCCTTGGCGGAGGCCCGAGGGCCCACCTTGGCCAGCGCCGCCTCCAAGTCCTTGTAGGAGAGGGGGCGCTGCAGCCCTGGGAGGCCCGCCCCGGCCGCCGCCTGCTGGCACAGCTGGCCCAGCTCGCCCCCGGAGAAGCCCTGGGTGCCCTGCACCAGGGCCGCCAGCTCCCGCTCGCTCAGCGCGCAGCCGTGCTGGGCCAGCGCCCGCTGCAGGATCTGCCCGCGGGCCGGACCGTCGGGCAGCGCCACGTAGAAGCGGAGCGCGAAGCGCCGGCGGGTGGCCTCGTCCAGGGCCGCGGGCCGCGACGTGGTGCCCACGACCAGCACGCCGTCGGCCCCGGCCCCGCAGCCGCCATCCAGGCAGGCCAGGAGCGGCGCCTGCAGCGCGCCCGCCGCGGCGGCGCCGTCGTCCCGGGCCGGCAGCAGGGCGTCCAGCTCGCTGATGAGCAGCACGGCCGGCGGGCGGCAGCGCGCAGCCGCGAAGGCGGCCTGGAGGAGGCGCGCGCCCTCGGCGGCGCCCGGCGCGGCCAGCGTCGCCCCGCGCAGGCGCAGCAGCGTTGCGCCCAGCTGCGTGGCCAGGCAGCGGCCCAGCAGTGTTTTGCCGGCGCCGCGCGGTCCGAAGAGTAGCACGGTCCGCGGCGGGCGCGGGCTGCCGGGGTAGGCGGGCGGCCTCAGCAGGGGCCACAGCAGCTCCTCCTCCAGCGCCGCCTTGAGCGCGCCCTGGCCCGCCACGTCCGCCCACTGCACCGGGGGCCCGCACTCCACCATCTTGCTCGTCGCCAGCTCCAGGGCGCCCGGGTCCACGCCCTTGGGAGGCTCCCCCGACGGCACGGCGAAGCCCCCGCGGGGAGCCGGCGCCGGGGCGCGCTCTGGGAACTTTTCAAAGGGCTCGAGGGGCGCGCCGTAGACGGGGGAGCCCAGGACCTTGAGCGGGACGCCGGCCCCGTACTTGCCCGACGCCTCCTCGGCGACGCCCGGCGGCTTCGCCCGGAACCCGTTGCCCCGACAGTCGCCGTTGTCCGCCGCGGGGTAGGGGGCGCCGTCGGCCGCCGGGGCCTTGGCGGGCTCGTAGACGTATTTGCGGTAGCGGCCGTCGGCGCCCTCGTCGGACGCCTTGCGTTTCAGCGACACGCCACCCTCCGGGAAGGCGTAGGGGGCGGGCGCGGGCCGGGGTGGGCCTGGCGCGGCCAGGGGCGTGGGCGCCGGCAGCCCCGAGGTCAGGTAGGAGCCCGGGCCCGGCGGCGGCGGCGGCAGGGCGCCGTAGCCCGGCTGCGCGGCGTAGCCCCCCGCGGGGTAGTTGTAGAGCGGCCCCGAGGGGCCGTAGCCCGGCGGCGGCGGGGGCTGCAGCAGCGCGGCGGGGGGCGGCGGCGGCAGCGCGGCGGCGCCCTGCGCGCAGTACCCCGGGGCCAGGTAGCCCCCGCCGTAGCCCGCCGTGTACTCGGGCGCCGCCGACGGGCCCCCGCACGCATTGCCGGCGTAGAGCGGCTCAGGCAGGTTCCCGGCTAGAACCGGAGAGCCCCCGAGGCCCCCGGAGCCGCCCCCGCTGCCCGACTTGGTCCCCGGGAGGCCCTCGTGGAGCGATGCCAGAGGGTAGGGCGGCTCCGGCCCAGGCCAGGGCTCGGGGTCCCCCTTGGCGCCGTTGAGGAAGGCGGCGTCGCCGTAGCCGCCCAGGGCGGGGCGCTCGTAGGGTGAGTCCAGGACCCCCGAGTACTTCTCTGCGTAGCGCTTGAGGAGGTTGGAGGCAGTGAGGGCAGAGATGTCGTCGTGTGCCCAAGCATAGTGGCAGCGCTGGCGACCCCCAGGGGGCAGTTCCAACTTGTGGGCCGGCGACGGGGTGGTGGAGGAGACGTCCAGGTGCTGCTCTGGCCACTGGTTGAGGGGCTGGGCGTGTTCCGGTGTCCAGTGCATCTTCGACAGAGCTGCAGGCAAGAGAAACAGCTAGTGAGGTGCTGCAGAGCCTCTGAGGACCCCCACCACAGCCGCCGGCCAACCCGCTTCGACTGCAGCTTGGGGCGGGCGGGTTTCCCGCATCCGCCACCCACCCGTCTACCCTCCTGGGGCATCCTTCTCCAGGCGCCAAAGACACGCCGCTTGCCTTGCCCCTCATGTCCAGGATTAAAGTTATCTGAAAATACTTAACTCAGACCCAAGAGGGATCTGGAAACGACACATTTGCCTAACTTCTTGTAGCAATGATTATTATTGTCTTGGCCACACCAGCGCTGCCCTCCAGGACACACGGTCCTTACTTTCAGACCTAATGTAGTGAAGGGTCAGGCGATGGGGGACACCCCAGCCCTAGAACAGTCAGCCCTACGTGGGGCTCATTCAGGAACGTGTTTGCTGCATCCCCAGCATGGGCTGCGCACTGAAGGCACCGGGGTTGTGTGACGATGAGGGAGGCGGGCCCAGGGCGCCGGCCTCATAGTCCTAAGTGCTCTCTTCACCTCAGTCTTCCCTGAGGTTCCAGGGCCCTCTTGGGGCCTGAGGTCAGAGATGCCATCTGTGGCAGTGGTTCACCCTCTCTGGGAAACCCCAGGGGCTGACCCAGAAGCATTCACTTCCTTCCCACTTGGTTTCTTTTAGTCTCCGCCTGATGAAGTCAGAGTGGCTGGGTCCCAGAGCCACCTTTGCACGTGACGGCTGTGTGCCCAGGGAGGTGCTGCCACCTGCCTCCTCCCCAACGTGTCTCTCCCAGATACAAAAATGGTTATTTAGAATAGACAAACCATTCCAGAGAAGGTGGGAGAAAGTCAGTACACATCATAGAAAGTGGGTCACAAATTTCCCAGTAACCAAGTAACTCACTTTGTAAAGTGAAAAACACCACCATCCTCAAAAGAAGCAAAAATACTCCTGGCGTAGAGATCATAGGACTTTTTGTCACAGACCTCAAGAAGCAGACCTGTGAGATGTAATAAACAATGTCTTCTTAGACAGCCTTGCCCTAAACACAGCAGAAATGTTCCACAGCTCTTTCTTTTTTTGTGTGAGAAAGATTAGCCCTGAGCTAACAGCTGCTGCCAATCCTCCTCTTTGTTGCTGAGGAAGACTGGCCCTGAGCTAACATCCATGCCCATCTTCCTCTACTTTATATGTGGGACACCTACCACAGCATGGCCTGACAAACGGTGCCATGTCTGCACCCAGGATCCGAACCGGCTGACAGGGCCGCTGAAGCGGAACGTGTGTACTTAACCGCTGCACCACCGGGCCAGCCCCTGCATGGCTGTTTCTTACACTGTCCCACAGCACCAGTCAAGGCATGAGCCAAACCTAGTAAAAGGGACTCGGGGCCCAGGGAGTAGCACTCTCCGGGCACATGGCTCCAGTGGGTTGGCCTGATCTAAGGATGAAATCTCAGAGACTAAATGGGCCCCTGGCATGCCAGACACGGCTTTTGCTGATGATGATTTCTCAAACCTAAGCTTTTGATAAGACAAACTTACAGTTTCAGTAGTCTTTCTTCAACAAATTTTTATTGAGCAAATACTAAGTGCTGTGCTAGGCATGGAGGCTGACTGAAAGGTGAATGTGATGGTTCAGCCAGGTGACGGATTCAGGTAGACAGTGTCCCCTGTGAGGTGGGAAAATAGAGGTGTGTGCCAAGGGCTCAGGGGAACATGCCGCACCTGGTTGAGAAGGGCTCACCAGGGAGTGGTGTCTTTACTGGACTTTGAAGGGTGAGAAACCAAGTTGGCCAGACAGGCTAGAGGGTTCCAGCACTTTCCAAGGTGCAGAGCACAATGCATTCAGAAAGCCAGGGCTGTGCTAGCTCATACGCCCTATTCCCCTCCTCAAGACACTTTACTGCCACCTTCTGGAAAATTGTCATAACAAATCTACAAATTACCATGTCTCTGGGGTGAATCGTGCCCCTTTAGAAGAAGGTCTCATATGCAGTGCGCAACCTAGTTAACCATACATTGCAAGCCTGGAGGGAGCACCAAGAAATGTTGGGTCACCAGAGCCTTGGAAGTGGGTATATGGGGGGGAGAGGGAGGGAGAAGAAGAAGCTGAAAATAATCCAGTTGCTTCTCAGCTTCACAGTTGCCCTTACCTGCAGCAGCCTGTCGACAGCACCACCCCCATTGATCTCACTACCTCCTCTGACTCTGACCTGACATCAAAGGGAGAGGACGCTCTTTGAAAATGAACTATACTCTCAGCCCTGCTGCCTAAGGAAGGCATGAGCCACAGACACTAAAGCTTACAAAGGAAAGCGGAGTTCATGAGGCGGGTTCATCTCCATCTGGTGGTCCTGGCCACCAATGGCAAGAGGGCTGAGCAGACAGCAGAGCTGAGTGTGAGGGCCAGGGGCAGAAATGCAGCTCTCCAGCTCCGCTGAGAGGCGTCACCAAGAGCAGAGGCATTACCTGGTGTAAGGGGCTAACGTCCTGCAACCCCAGAAATCACACGTGGTTCTGGCTGCAGGGTCACAGGAGGTAACGTCCACGTTAGACAAATGCAAATACTGCGTTATGACATGGACCCCAAACCCTTTTTTCCTATTTACTGCTATCTGTGCTTTGGCTCCTTAATATGAAGAGAGATTGACCTTGATGATGGCACTTTGCCTGAGCATATTAAACTGGGCGTGCTGGGGAGAAAGAGTGACCCCTCCCAGCACACAGACACAGTAAAGAAGGCTCTGGATCTGGACTTGTCCACATGCACTTCCTTCACCGCCTGCCAGACCCTCTGCTCCTCCTCGTGGCTGTTTTGTGGTGTCCTCTCTGCCCTCCCTCCCACCCGCTACTGCCCTGGCCGCAGCCATCTTCCCTGAAGACCACACACTCTGGTTGTCACTGAAACTCTCTACGTCAGCTACTGGGGGCTCCAGGACCCCACCTCCAGCCCCCCAAGCCTGTCCTCCGGGCTTCACACCCAGCCTCCTGCTTCCACTCCAGGATGAGCCCCTCCCTAGAGGGGACCTGTCTGGGCAGCTCATCCAGCCCATGTGAGCTCTACCCTCAAGCCCATCAGATACTTCTCCTCCGGGTAATTCTCTTCCCAGGGGCACATCTCCCTCACCTCTGGCCTTTTGTCTGTCCTCACCTTTATCAACATCTACATCCACTTTGCAGTGCAGGACGCCTGAGGTCCGTCCACCCCAGCCCTTGACCCCATCCTGGCCCAGGCTGGGATCTTGCCCCATCAACTATTATTATTATTATTAACTATTCCCCCCACTACAGTGTCCAGGCTCCCTCCCCATAGCAAGCTCAATTCTTTCCCATCTTCAAAAAGACCTCCTTCAGCCTAAGTGCCCCACTAGCTAGCAGCCATCTCTCTTCCCCTTCTCCTTCACCATCTGGCCTCTGCTAGAGGTCCTTTAGTGGTCTAACTGGGGAGCAGGGGACCAGATCACCAAGTTCTGCCGAACTGAGTCACATAGCACTCAAGACTTCCTCCCACCTCTTCCAAGGGAAAGAACAAAGATCTGGCCAGAACCCAACTGCCTGAGGAGCAAGCTCAAGTAGACAACCCAAGGGGGCAAGAGGAGGGCAGAATTTCAGGGAGAGGGAGGTGCAGTTGCCTGACCTACAGGCAGGCTAAGAATGCTGACCCATGGGAGCCTGAGGACACACCAGCATGCGTGCACGGACCGCCGGGACATGCACAGATGTGCACAGCTGCAGGCACACATGCACGTGTCTGTGCGTGTGCAGGTAGGTCCGGATACACACAGAAGCTTTAAGGGCAGTCTCAGTTGGGTGCTTCCTGACACACCCAGGCCAACTCAGGAGGGCTGGGGTGGGGGAGGTCAGCAGGTAGAGCATGCTGTCTCCCGCCCCCACCCCCAGGCCTGTTCCAGCCCTCTTGCTCCTGCATAGAGACCGTGGGCCTGCCTGTGGCCCAGCCCACAAGCTCCTGCCATTCAACCTCCTGCACCTGGAGGGCTCCTGCCCCCGCCTCCCTCCCAGGTCCATAGGCCACCCTCCAGTCCCCTCCATCAGCTGAGCTGGAGGTGCGGAAAGGCCTCCTGACTTGGGGGAAAGTGTGGGCTTTGAATCAGAGAGACCTGAGTTTGAATCCAGGCCCAGACACTTATGTGTGACCCTGAGCAAGTGGCCTGACCTCACTGAACCTCAATTTCTCCATCGGTTAAAGGGCATAACATATGCCTTGAAGAGTGGCCATGAGGATTAAACAGTGTATGTAAAGTGTGCAGGCCAGAGTGGGGTACAGTAGTATGCATGATAAATGTGCAGTTAGGAACCCGAGCAGCGGCCCAGCCCTGCTGAGTGACTACCAACAAGTCACTTCCCCTTGGGGTTGGGGGAGGTTGGAGAATGTTCTGTGGGTGAGGGTCCTTCCAGCTCTGGCATGACAGACGGGTCCTCGTGGCATTTCCCCAGCAGCCCAGCACTAGGGACAGAGCCTGTCCCTTTTCTGTGCTCCACATGCTTGAGCTTACGTAGCCCTGGGAGATAACACCATTGTCATCACCCCCATTTTACAGGTGAGGAGACTGAGGTACAGAGAGGTCACTACATCCCCAAGGCACAAGCTGGAACAGAAGTGGAGCAGGATTCAGACCCTAGCAGTCTGACGACAGAGCCCAAGCCCTTCCCTCTCGGCTGCACTGCCTCCCCGGTCCAGCCTTTGGTTCTCACGGGCCAGAGAAGAGCCTGAGGCACGACACCGCCTGCACTGCCTCTGGAAACACGTTCCTGTACTTCCTGGGAACAAGGCTATGCCTCCAGTGCGGTATATCTATCCTCCAGACCTGCAGTTGGAAGCACCTCCCCCGGAGGATCCCAAGTCGCCTATGCCCCCAGGCAGCAGAATTTCTGTCCTCACCGCAAAACAAGTAGAGCTGTCCCTTTCCTGTAAACTTGCCACCTGATACGCGTTCACACCCCTAGGCTGGACAGACCTCCTTATTTGGGTCGGTGGCCTTCCCTGGGGGTGGCTGGGACTCTGGAGGAAAAGCAACTTTCTGCAACTGCGGCAAAGTTTGGGGAGCAAGGTCAGGCTCCCGAGGCAGCTCTTTGTCTGCAGACCCGTGAGGGCCAAGGGCCTCCTACATGGAGCGGGCTGGAACTCCACTGACCCCGGCCGCAGAGTGCAGTCCTTCAGACTCACAGGCGACCAATAAATAGTAACAAGGAGAATTACTGGATGGAAGGGGAAGTCAAGAATTCCTTAAAGCCCATCTGTAGGAAGTCTTGCAGGATCCGTGGGAGAAGCGACTCGGCCTTCACAAGTGACTAAAACACTCAGTGCGCCCATTTCAGTCCTTGTGGACCTGTCCAACCCCGTGGGCCATGCCCTGCCCGGAGCAGTCCATGCATGGGGCCTCACACAGGCTGTGACGGTGTCATTTATAATAAGAAATATATATCTGGTCTTCATCCACTGTTCCTGGCCCGAAGCTCCCCAAACTCTTGAATTTCCAGAGCAATGAGAGCAATGGGAGCATCTTTCGTTAGAATATTTGGTTTCTTGTCCTCAGTTTCTGAAATACCTTCAAAGCCATAAAGGTGAAATGGGTGTCTTGTTATTCATACAAGCCCCTTTCAACCACACCTGAGTTTATGCTGATAAGATGATTTTTGGAAAGCTCCTAGTAACCTAAGCATGGAGGCTGGCTGCCAGGGGAACCAGCCATGATTAGAGGGTTGGAACTTTCAACCTACCCCCCACACCCCTCCCACCACCCAGGAAAGGAAAGGGGCTGGAGATTGAGTTCAATCGCCAATGGCCAATGATTTAATCAATCCTGCCTGTGTAATGCAGCCTCCACAAGACCCCAAAAGGGCAACACATGGAGGCGCTGGGAGGGTGGGGCCCCAGAGAGGGCGTGGACGCTCCCAGCCCCTTCCCACCCCCCTTATCCTGTGCATCTCTTCCATCTGGCTGTTCCTGATCTTATATCCTTTCATAATAAACCCGTAATCTAGTAAGTAAACTGCTTCCCTGAGCTCTGCGAGCCGCTCTAGCAAATTAATGGAACCCAAGGACCGGGTCGCGGGAACCTCTGATTTATAGCCCATCGGTCAGAAGCATGGGTGACAACATGGACTTGAGATTGGCCTCTGAAACGAGGGCAGCCTTGAAGGACTGAGCCCTTAACCTTTGGGATCTGACACTATTCCCCTGTAGAGAGTGTCCAAATTGAGTCAAATTTGTAGTTAAATTCAGCTGGTGCAGCAGAATTGGCTCATGTGTGGAAAACCCACACACCTGGCGTCGGAAGTGAAGCAGTGTGAGAGTAAAGGAGAGACACACACGGGAAGAGTGTGTTTTTCCCTCACGCAGGCCTCAGACACTCCTCCTCCAGCCCACCCAGCATCCCACGGCAGCCATCACCCTGAGCTGTCACCGTGACCATGGGCAAGACACCTAGCCTCTCTAAGCCTCACCTTCTTCAGTTGTCAAATGAGACGGTGTGGACGGTGGACCGCAAACTTTTCTCTCTCCCTAGGAACCCCTTTAAAGTAAATTTTATACAAGATGTGGTGGGAAGGGACGCCAACCATGCAGTGTCAATGCCCGTCTCCAGCTCCCTAAGGAGGCCCCTAACTCCCCTTCTGGATCATACAGAAATTCTAGGCTTCAGAATTCCATTACCCACCGGGAAGGAGGGGGCTTGGCCAGACAGGGCTGGGGGCCGGGCAGGGAAGGAGGGGCAGCTGTGTGGCGGCTCCAGGCCTGAGTGGAGAAGGGGCCACCGCTGCCCTCCTGGGCCAGCTCCCCGGCTCCATTATCTCAGCCCCAGACAAAGGGGCTGGAGAGGGGAATCCCATTGTTGGGCCTCATATGGAAATCTCATTAATCTATTCACCGCGGCTCCCACAGGCCTTTTGTCCCAGGCTTTTTGTCTACTGCTCAAAACTGGTACCCTGGGGGGGTCTCTGGTCGCCTGGCAGGGCTTGAACAGGACTGTTCCCCACCACTGGGCCCTGCCCTTCATGCCAGCTCCCCGTTACTGCAAGAGGAAAGGAGAGGGAGGGGCGACAAGAGGACTCCGGAGAAGGAGTCACCTGCCACTGCCTTGTACCCACCACACAGGAACCTCTTCCCCCAGTCCAGGCCAGAGAGCAGCCCCCAGCACAGCTGGACCCAGAACTCTGCCTGGGGGACCCCCTGGGCCTGGCATAGGGCCTACTGTAGGTGGGGCTCAATAAAAGTTTGGGGACGAGCCAAAGGAGGCCAGAGAGGTGGCTGCAAAACTCCACGTTGCAGGGGCTGCAGCTCGTTTCTGCAGGGACTCTCAGGATGCCGTCAGTGTCCCAGGGAGTATCAGCCGGTAGAGATGCAAAATTGGATCGAACTGTGACCCCCCGTCCTCAGGGATGCTGTGGTCTAACAGGAAAGATAAGGGAAAAGTGGTCACAGCCAAAAGACAGGGAGGGAGGGAGGAAAAGAAAGACAAGAAAAGACTGAATTCTGGAAGCCTGGAGACAGTTGAAGCTATTTTCCGGGGTGGGGGGTATCAGGCAGCACCTAAAACGAGTCTCTGAGGATGGAAAGCACTGTGGTCTGTGCGTGGACTTGAGGCCGGTGAGAGGAGGGGCCAGAGCCGGGCAGGGAGTGCCGGCCCGCCCATGTCATCACTCACTCGCTGCCCACAGCACCCCACCTCATAGATACTGTCTACAGATGACACACTGAGTCCCAGACAGGAGATGCAGCTGTCAGAAAGGGGACCCCCTACCTCTGGCCAGTGTTTTCCCCACCTCCACAGGCTGTGGGGAGGCAAGGATGCAAACTGAGGAGCAGACCCCTGAGGGGAGGAGTCTGCCCAGGGGATCAGCACCGTCTCCCTGTCTCCCTCCCTGTCCCCAAACTCGCTCTGGCTGGAGAAATGATGCAGAACTCGGAGCTGGGGACAGGGAGTGGGGAGCAGAGGAAGACGAGGATGGATGCACGAGCTCCGAGGAGTGGGAATGGTCAGGACAGGTGTGGTCACTGTTGGGGTGATTGTGTGTCAAGGATGCTGTCCCTTGATCCCCCCTCCTGCAGGAGCACTCCCCCCCTCCTGCAGGAGCATTCCCCCCTCCACGGGATCATTCTCATCAGCCTACAAACATGCTTTTATTTCTCCATCTTAGGGGGGAAAAAAGCCCAAAATCATCTCTGATCCCCTCCAACTACACCCTATTGCTTCCTACTTGCTTTTCAGCAAAACAAAAACCAAGAAGTTTAGAAGTTGCCTATACGACTGTTTTCTGATTCCTCCCCTTCCCTCCTCTCTTGAGCCCTTCCAGCCAGACTTTCACACGCAGCACTGCGGCCGCCCACGCACATGGCTGCGTGGTTACATCCCTGGTCGCCCCAGGCCCAGCTCAGCAGTCTTGGACTGGGCCGATCACCCCTCCTTCCTGGAAAGTCCTCACCGCCTCCGGCCTCCTCTCCTCCTCAGCCTCTTTCACTGCCCTCCTTCCACACCCTCCCCTCTGAGCCTTGCAGAGCCAGGGGCTCAGTCCTTCTCTCCACATCAACTCCTTGGAGCCCCCATCCAGTCTCGCGCCCTTGACCACCGTCTGTACACTGAGGATTCCTGAACGAGCTTCTCCAGCCTGGGTCTCTCCCCTGGCCCTGCTGGCAGTCAGCCTGCTTCCTGACACCTCCGGTGGAATATTTAATTAGCACAATTAATGCATCCAAAAATCAAACTCTGATTCCTCACCCCACCCCACCCCTACCCCATCTTAGGAAATGGTAGCTTCGTCCTTTCTAGTTGCTCAGGCCAGAAACCTTGGGTCATCTTGAACTTCTCTCCTTGCCACCTCAGACCAGCAAATCAGATGGGCCTTGGCTTCAAAACCTATTTGAACTGCCAGCACTTCTCACCACCTCCCTCCACGCCTTCTCTCACCTGCTGACTGCAGCAGCCTCCTGTCCCATCTCCCCATTTCTACCCTCACCCCCCCACTCTCAGTCTCAACACAGGAGCCACGACGACCCTTGAAAAGACGTCCGATCATGTCATTCTTTGACCCAGCAGCTTCCAGTGGCTCCTCTCTCACTCCGAATAAAAGCCCAAGTGGCCTACCAGGTCCCCCTTACCTCCGGGCCTCCCCTCCAGCCACACTGGCCTCTCGCTGCTCCCCCTACACCAGGCTGGCTCCCACCTCAGGGGCCCTTGCTGCACTCGGTGCCTACAACCCGCTTTCTTTTCCCCAGCTCTCTGCATGGCTCACACCCTCACTTCAGGTCTCTGCTCCACCATCACCTCATCAAACACTGTCCCCCTCAACCTGACGTTCTCTGTAGCACTTGTCATAAATCTGACCTACTAGTTGCTTTATTGTCTTGTGTCGACTAGAAAGTTCCATGAGAGCAGGGACTTTGTTCACTGTCATATCCCAAGCACCTAGGACAGTGTCTGGCACACAATAAGTTCTTAATGGACTCTGTAGGATGGATGGATGGATGGATGGGTGGGTGGGTGGGTAGATGGATGTATGGATGGATGGATGGGTAGGTGGGTGGGTAGGTGGATGGGGGATGGATAGATGGGTGGGTGGGTAGGTGGATGGGTGGATGGGGGATGGATGAGTGGATGGGTGGATAGGTGGATGGGTAGATGGATGGATGGATGGATGGATGGAAGGGTGGATGGGTGGATGGGTAGATAAGTAGATGGATGGGTGGATGGGTGGATAGATGGATGGATGGGTAGATGGGTGGATGGGTGGATGGATGGATGGAAGGACAGGTGGATGGGTAGATGAGCAAAGAAGCTGTGTCCAAATAAAGCAAACACTTGGAGCCCACTTGAGATGGGGAGGGTGGCAAGAGGCAAAGCCCAGGATTTCCCTTAGGAGTGGACAGGGGAGGGTGCCTCCTGGAAGCAGAGTTTGTGTCTGAACACCAGAGGAAACTGCCCATCCCAGCCCCCAGGGACCCCACCTGGCCTCCCGTTCTTTTTAATCTTTCTCCTTCTCTCCTTCCCCAGTCAGGCCTCTGCGAGAAGACAAAGGGGCACTGGAATCCCCATCAAAGGCCGCAGGACACATGGTAAAGAGATCAGGCCCCTTGGGAGCCTGCCTCCTCAAGGGAGTGAGGCCTCCCCGCCAGCCCGGCTCCTCTCTGGGATGGGGGGGATGCTCCGGCCCTGGACTCCTCATATGTCAAATGCCAAACAGCAGGAGGTGGGCCTGAGCCAGGCTGACCAAGCGGCCCCCATCTGGGCTGTGTGTGCACACGCGCTGGGGGGAGGGGAGAGTGCAGAAATCCCTGCCTGTGTAGCGGTCAGGGCCACAGACAAGCTGTGACCATCTGCTCTCGTCTTGAGAGGCCAGGCCAGGGGCCCAGCACCCTTGGGGATAAACCTTCCCTTTCTCCCAGGCTTCCAGTGTGTGCAAAGAACTTTCATGGTTACCCTCCGGTTTCTCCCTCACGACTTCGCTGCCAGATAAGCATATTGTCCCCATTCTGCAGGGGAGGAAACAGAGGCTCAGGCAGGGGAACTGATTCTCTCAAGGTCAGAACAGCTAGTAAGGGGAGAAGCTGGGACTCGGCCCATTCTGCCAGCCCCTCCCCCAGCCGTGGCCAAGTCCCAGGGCACCAAACTCAGGGCCCTCACCAGGCTAGGCTCTCAGGCACGGCCCTTCCATCCATCCCTGGCTCATCCCTCAGCTCCAGCCCAAGCCTGCCCCACAGCCCCCTCTTCCAGGAAGCCTTCTAGGATTGACACCCCCAAGAAAGTTCCTAAGATGCCTCAAAGTCTGGAGCTCTGTACAGCCACTCCTTTCCCACCCTGGGCTGTTGGTCTGTCCCTGGGTGTTTGGCCCCCTGGTGACCCAGGACCTCTTAGGGGCAGCGCAGCCACCCGCAGGAGCAGACAAGCCCCGAACTGGTGGGGCGAGGGTCCAACAGATGGCAGAAGGAAGAGGCCCCGCCCCAGGCCACGCGGCCACGAAGGGATTTGCACCCAAGGGCTTGGCTTGGACCCCTGAACACAGCCTCCAATCCTGTGCTGGCCAATTCGCATCTGCTAGCCACAAGTGGCTACTTAAATGCATTAAAATGTATCAATTATTTTAAAATTTACACTATTAATTATTTTTAAAATTTACTACTAAAGTTAAATTTAAAATTCAGTTCCTCAGCAGCAGGAGCCGCACTCCCAGCACTCAGCAGTCACGTGGGGGAGAGGCCACTGTACTGGACAGCAGGCACACAGGACATTCGCATCACTGAGGAGGGTTCTACTGCCCAGCACAGGTCTGACCCCAGGCAGCACTTCCTCCCCAGCCAGCGTGTCCCCACGGCCACCGGAGCCCCTGCCCGCAGCGCTCCATGGAACTTGACTGGAGTCTCGCTTCCTGGGGTCTCCAGGCAGACCTCCCTAGATTCAGACTCCTTTCCTTCGGATTCCTAGGGAGTTGTCTGCCTGGCTGGCCCAAGCCTCCCAGGAGCCAGGGAAGGAGGGGTCTTGCTGGACCAAGCCCCTCCCCACCAGCCCAGCCGGTCCTGCCTGCCTGCGCCCTCAAGCTCAGGGCAGGAGAGGAGGGGCAGGCTGAAGGGGAGGGGAGGATGTAGGATGGGGCAGTTTGTCATCTGGCCCTTGGGGCTGTGCTTCCTTCTCTCCCCCCTCAGCTGCTCGACACCCCTCCCCCCTCACCTACCATCCTCATCCTCATCAAATCCCAAAGACAGATGGGGGCTGGCAGGAAGAAACGTGACCACAGTGAAAGCACTCTCAAGTGGCAACACAGTCCGGGGGTCACAGCTGTGTCCCCCGAGGCCTGGCCAGTCCCTCATGTCCAGCCTTGTGTCAGCCAGGCCTGGGCTAAAGCGAGGCTCAGTGAAGGAGGGGGGACACTTAGGAATCTTAGGAGGAGATTTAGGAATTCGTAGGTGCTGGGTTATTCTAGCAGGCCCTACCCCAGTCAGACACGCAGTCACTCTGGCCGCTCATCCATCCATCCATCCATTCAACACACATTGAATAAAGCCCCACCGTGTCAAGATGTAACAAGAGGATGTAAAGATGGACAGGTGGGCTCCCTAACCAGCTTGACCAGGTAGGGACCTGGCTTGTTCTGGCCTTAATCCTTGTTCCAGGCTAGATGAAGCTCCTTTGTCTCTGCCCAGTGGTCTGAGCAGGATGGACACCCCCCACCCCGTCCCTCAAACAGGCGCACATGCACACGCGCGCACACACACACACACACACTCCCAGCTGCTGCCAGGACCCCCCTCCCATGGTGTCTCTGGCCAATCACAGCACTGAAGGTTAAGTCCCACTGCCCAGCGGCCCCCAGGGAGTGTATTAGCACATTTGAACCGCTCAACCTGCAGTGACAAAGCCTGGGGCCTTGGAAGGAGACACAGCAGGAGGGGTAGGGGCCTGGGGGGAACTGGCCTCCCTCCCCTCCCAGGGGAAAGCTCAGGACTAGATTAAGCATTCTGGGGCACAGAGGAATTTGGGGGCCCCAGCTCCAGCAGTGAATAAGCGATCCATAAAATCCCGATTTACACACTCACTGATCAAACGGCCCACGACTACCCCGGGAGGCTGGGGGTGGCTCCCGGGCTTCCCCACTCTTGCAGAGGGTCTTAGGGAGCCCGGAGCTGGATCCCCGACACAGATCCCATGCTTTATCTGCAGACTCAGTCCCATCCCAATCCCCAGGAGGGGCTTCCGTCCCCAGGGCCTGGCCACCTGCCTGTACAGGCTGTGATCTGGCTGTCTTTGGGGCTGGCTGGCCCGGTGGCCATCTTCGCCCGCTCTCTGTGAATAACTGCTCTTCCCCTCGCCTGTGCTGCCCCGGGGCTGCCAGGGCTGACTTCAGCCTCCTCAAAGCTGCTAATCACTTTTCCAGCTCTGAAGCCCCCTCTCCTCCCGCCCCTTTCTTTCCAACAGCCCCTCCATGTTTTCTCTTGACCCTCCTCTTGATCCCCTCCCAGCTGGAGCTGCTGGGATGCTCTGAGCCCTTTCCCTCCACCGCCGGTCTCCCCTACCCCAGGCTACATGGGAGCGGGTACCGGCTCTCCATCCCCCAGCCGTCCCCCTGGGGACACCAGGTAGGGACAACTAGCCGAGTTATGACCCTTGCCCCTTCCCCAAAAGAACAGTTTGTCTTCACCTGCCTAAATTTTGTTTGCTTCACTTAGTTAGGCTGTCTGAAATTTCCGCAACAGAAAATCATCCTGGTTAACAAGCATCCACTTTCAAACCAAGTGTGCCTTTGGGAGGGTCCAGGCCATCAGCGCCTGCCTCTCAGTGAAGGCCAGCAAGGCTGAATGCCTCTCCCTGATGCCTGCACGAGGTGAGCTGTGCTGAGCAAGTGGAAGTTGCACCAGGAAGCAGGGGCAGCAAGCCTGGGGGGCCGGGAACTGCTTAAAGGGCAGCACAGCGCCCACCCTGCCACGGCCTCTTACCACTACTTTCTCTTTCTTCTCCCCAAAGCCCCAGTACATAGTTGTATATTCTAGTTGTAGGTCCTTCTAGTTCTTCTATGTGAGCTGCCACCACAGCATGGCTACTGACAGACCAGTGGTGTGGTTCCACGCCCGGGAACTGAACCCAGGCCGCTGAAGTGGAGCATGCTGAACTTTAACCACTAGGCCACCAGCGCTGGCTCACTCTGCTCACTACCTGAGCTAAGTTGGAGCCAGTTAGGGATGGACTTCAACTCTGGGCCCTGAGGACAGGACAGAAGGGGAGGGACAGCTCACAAGTCAGGCTGCTATCTCCCCGAGGCCACTGCCTGCTGGGCTGGGGGCCTGATCTCCTTGATCTCCTTCAGTCCCCACAGCAGGCTGCGCGGTGGGGAGTGTGGTGGCTTGTGGTGGAGTCCATTCTACAGAGGACAGGCTCCTCCCTTCTTCTCCCTTCCCTCACCTTCACTGGCTGCTTCCAAGGACCCTTGAACGCAGCCGGGATCTATTAGCAACTTGAGTGAGGCAGGTGTCTGAAGCCCAGCCTGAAAGACTGACCAAGGCTGGGGGTCTCTGAGGCCAGCCCAGCAAGCCCAGGGGTCCCTCTGCAGGTCACCGTCCCACCCCCTTCCTGTGAGTCAGCCTCTGAGAGTGGGACGAGTGTCTCGATCTCTGTTTCCTCCAGTGTGACATGGGAGGACCCAGCATCTCCCACAGGCTGCTGTGAGGGCAATGAAGGAAGGGTGGTCTTCCAAGACGCCTGGAGCAGGGCCAAGGGTGGGGCAGGGCACCAGCGCAGGCTCTGACTCGGCTCCTGAGAGGGCTCGCTAGGTGCTCCGGCCTGGGAGCGGGGGGAGCGAAGGAGGACCCACTGAGCTAGAGGGACTCCAAGGAAAAAAATACAGCTCCCAAGCTACCCACTGGGCCCCAGAGTGGGCAGCGCTGCCCTGCAGGAGTGACGTCCCCGTCCTGCCCCGACTGTCGGGTGGGTCTGCAGAGGCTGTGAGGGAACTGAGCTCACCATCACCGGAAATGCAGTCTGAGGCCCAAACCACAGCTTCCCAGAACAGCCTAGGCTGACCCCTGGCTCCTCCCACCTGTGACCTAGGGCAGCTCTCACCAGCTCCTCCTCTGCCAATCGAGGGAGGAGCCCCAGGGCCTGGCCGAGGCCCCCCTTCTGCCATTTAGAAACTGCCCAGGCAAGATCACATGCCCCGTCAGGTCCCTTGTGAGAGCCCACCGTGCCAGACCCCACTTCCTCCCGAGCCACCCTTTTCACCATCCCTGGGAACCTTACGGGGAGGGTTAGGGATGTAGAGGGGACTCTTCAGGGCTCCCTGGGTGCCCACCAAGACCTCAGACTCACACACCTGGGGAAAACACCCCCACCTTCTCTCTCCAGAGTCCACCCAGGCACCCAGGCTGGAAACCCTGGAGGCCTCGGCTCTCCAGCTCTTGCAGCCTCTGCCGTCCAGCTGGACACTGGGTCCTCTTGACACTTTCTGAAACGACCCCCAGCTCTCATGTCCGCTATGACGCCTGGCCCACATGTGGACCCACTGCCTCTCCCTCCTGATCCTTCTTCTGCCCACCTGCCAGGGTAGTCCTTCTGTCTAAAACACACACCCAAACCCTACTGACCACAGAGTGGACGCCAAACGCCTCAGCCTGCCACCAAAGGCCAATCAGTTTGTCATTCCAGCCTCAGACCCTGCCACTCTGGCCCCTTCTAGCCCCTCCAGCCATGGAGTCCATTCTCTGGGCCAGACACGGTCACACTTCCAGGCCTTGGCGCCATCTGGTCCCTCTGCCCAGAAGGCCGTCTCCCCCATTCTGCAGCCGTGGCGCTCCCATGCTATTATGTCACTTTGACTCTGATGCTGTTGCTGGCTCCCTCGGGGGTACGCCGCACAAGTGCCCTGCCCCTCGGTCCTGCCACCTAAAGGCCTTCTTTAGAGTCGGTGGCACCCGTTCCCTCCCTGCTTGGCCAGCCCTGCCCCTGGGCCTTTGCACAACAGTGCTCTGGCCAAGCAGCCCCCATCTGTTCCTTTTCCACTCTGTACTTTCCATCCCAAAGTCCCCTCCCCAGAAAACCTTCCCTGATACAATGGCAGTGGGCCTTTGGGTTTCTTTCTATAGTAAGTACTTGTTCTAATTCCTCTTTTTGAAGATTATTCACTTTTTCATTGAGGGACAAAGATTTGCAGTTGAGGGCCAGCCCCAGTGGCCTAATGGTTCAGTTCAGTGTGCTCTCATTTGGCAGTCAGGGTTCGGTTCCTGGGTGTGGACCTACACTGCTCTGTTAGTGGCCATGGTATGCTGGCAGCCCATACACTAAAAAATAGAGGAAGATTGGCACGGATGTTAGCTCAGGGTGAATCTTCCTCAGCAAAAAAAAAAAAGAAAGAAAGAAAGAAAAGATTTGCAGTTGAACCCTGTGCTTTGCCCCAGCTAGAGTCGACCCCTCCCTGAGGCGCTCAGCTTCTCACCACAGTCTGGAGACAGGAACAGCTACGCACAAGGCTTTCGGGGGCCTCAATGCCTGGGGTGTTGATGAGCATCCAGTTGGCAGTCAGTGGAGGGGGCTGTGGCTACTGCCCAGCTCAGGCACACGGCTATCCAGGGCTGGAAAAGACCCTCCCAGTGCCTGTCTCCTCGTCCCAGGACTTGGCCCTGCGTGGGTGTGAGGTGGAGGATGAGGTCAGGGCTCCTGACCATTTCTAGTCACAGCCACCTCATGCACTCGGTAAATGGGTAGCTTGTCCTCAAAAATACTTTTTAATGCATAAGATAAAAATACATGGACTGCTTTATTTGTCCATTATACCTCAATAAAGCTGGAGGGGGAAGTAAAATTTAAAGAATACATGGGATTACAAAGGGAATTAATAACATTGGGATATGGTTCTATCTATGAACTCCTCAGGGCTCATGGACCACAGCTCTCAGCCCAGAAGACTGGAGCCCCCCTCAGGCCCCACGCCCTCCCCTCAGCCAGGTTTAGGACTCAAAGTCGACCTGCATCAGTGTGGGTGGCATGTGACCTCCAAAAAGCTTAAGCTTTAAGGTCTAAGTGATCCTATGTTCCCTGGCCCCAAAAACGCCCCGTCCTTGTGCGTCCCTGTGCTTGGGGTGGTGAGAGACCCGCCCCCCCCATGGCGGGCCAGGCCTGCGCTGAGGGAAGGAAGCATGTCCAGGCAGCCCACCTGGGCTCCCCCAGTAGCTGCCCCCACCCCCAGGCAGCCCACCTGGGCTTCCCCAGTAGCTCCCCCGCCCCCTCCTGTGTCTTTCCCAGCCCTGGGGGTGGTGGGCTGAGTAACTCCAGCTATGCAGCCTGGCCGGTCTACCTGGGTGTGAGTGGGCAGGGCTGTCCTCAAGGGGGTGGCCCCCACACCTGCAGGGTCACAGGAACAGAGAGAGAAAGAGAAATTGGGGGGAGGGTGTTAGGCAAAGACAGAGCAACCACAGCAATTCCTTCTGTCTGTCTGCTCCTGTATGGCACCCCAGCACCCCGCCAAGCTCCGCTCTAAGTTCATTTAACCCTGGGAAGCAGGTACAACTGCTGGTCTCATGTTACAGAGGAGGAAACTGAGGCACAGTTAACTCATCTAAGTCACCAAGCTCTCGGAGGTGGTGCCACTCGCCTGGGCAGTCTGGGGCCAGATGCTTTTCTGCCTCTCAAGTAAGATGTTGTCCCCATTTATCAGCTAAGAAAACAGAGGTGTCAGTTGATTCCTACCATCCTCCCCTGACCCCCTTAACTGTCTTCCTTCAACCCCCACACCCCCACACACACACACACACTCGGTCGCAAACCCTGGAGCTTAGCACATTTCAAAGTGGTTCTCATGGGACCAAACAAGTCCTTGCAGGTCTGAGACCCCACCCCTGGTTACAGTCACGACCACACCTGCGGAGAGTGAAGAGAGAGGCAGGGCAGCGCGCAGCCTGCAGACAGTGCAGAAAGACTCCTGAGCACTGAATTTCTCCAAGTAGCTGAAGGACCATCGGATGGCGGACTGTGCAGCCCTGCGCAGCCCCTTGACTGTCTCTACAAGTGATGAGCTCCCATCACGGGGAGAGAAGAGGCTGTCTTTACTGGGAGGGGTACTCCCGGGTAGGCTGAAGGGGTCTTCCTGCCCCCGCCCCCTGCCCCCGGCAGTTTCCCTGGGTCATCCCCACTGCAACTCCAGCCAGCTGCCCTTCCCACCCTGCTGAGGCAGCGCCTTCGTTCCCAACAAGGGGCTCAGACCCTAAAACTCCAGCCGGAAGAGGGCTACAGTACGGAAGGTAATAACATAAAGCATGGCCATCCCACGCAGGACACAGTCCATCTGGAAAAGGAGCCCCTTCCTAGAGGAGGGAGGGTCCAGCGTCTAATGAACGCCGTGGTGGAAGGAGCACTTCTCTGAGGAGCTGGGTGGAAGGGCCATCTCCCCTGGTGGCAGGAGAGTTCCTAGGGGGGCCCCCTGCCCCAACAGAAACCGCAAGCAGACTGGGGAGAGGCGGAGCCACATGACACAGGTAGGGGAGGCCTTCCCCTAGTATAACCTGAATCCCAGTTTTCTTTCCCCACTGGCCTGGAAAGAAGAACAAACACCCCCAGACTCTGGAGCACCCAAGGGCCAAATAGGCCAGTCAGCAGCAGGGGGTTTTCCTGGTCTCTCACTCATTCCCACTGCGTTAGGGCCTCTGACACCTACGACTCAGCTTCCTCCAGGGAAACTCAGTCTCCTTGGACTCTGCCAATGATGCTGGCCCTGCTGTCAAGCAAGCAGTCTTTTCCCTGACTCTCCCCTCTCCAGCCCATCCCGTGCCCTCTCCACAGCTCTGAGCGTGCTACTCCCCGCTCCCATGCCTTCAGTGGCTCCCCACTGCACAGGGAGCACAAGGTGAGCGGTCCTGAATGTGTAGCCTGTCCCTTTGCCTCTTCACTGGTCCCCAATTGTCTTGTCAGCTCCTTGAACATGGGACCACATGCTAAAGTAACGGCTGCTGGATGCCTGGCTGCCTGGATAAAACACCAGGGCCTGGCACAGGGCCCTGCCAAGTGTACAGCGAGCGTGGTCACCCTTGACATCAGGTGCCTGTGGCAAAGCACACAATGCCAGGGCCGGGGACGTGCTCTGGTCCTTCCTGGCCACATGGGAAGCGGAGGGTTGGCATGGGAGATATGAGATGTGAACGCCCACTCGGGGCCTGATGGGTAGGTGCCCAGTGAGTGCGGAGGGTCTCAGGGGCCCAGGAAGCCCGACCCTGGCTGGTCGCCCTCTGGAGCCTGCAGTGCTGGTTGCAGGTGCTCAATACGGGTGTGTGAGAGAAAAATCCAGCCTCCTTGTCACATCTTCCCATCCTCCCCTGCTCCATCCCAGCAGCAGGCTGGGGAGCAGGTGGCCTGAGTGTGCCCAGGCGGTGAAGGGACATAGAGAAAGGTACACTTCCACCTCCCAGGTTCCTGAGGAGCCAAGCTGGCTATCCCCCTCGCCTGCCTCCTGAGCCCCCTCTCTGCCCTGACTCTACTTTGGAGAGAGTTTCAAAGATGGCTGGGCAAGCCCTGCCACGGGCCAGAACGTTCACACACGTGTCTGCTTTTTCTCCTTGCTCCCACATGGGGAGGTGGTTCTCTGAGCCCCTGGGTTCCACGTCACTGAGCAGGTCATCAGAGTAGGCATCTATGTCAGAGACAAAGGGGCACACTATTTGAAACCAGGGCTCAGTCACCTGTGGGCTCACTCACTAGTGCTTTTATTCCCATTCTGGAGATGAAGACATTGAGCCCCAACAGAGTAAGTAAGTGACGTGTCCAGGGTGATTATGCCTGACTAGTGGCAGGGTCATAGCCACGCAGGGGTTGGCACCTAGTGTGGGGGCCATGATTAGTCATCATAAAATGGGGTCAGGGCCACAGTCCCATGGAGGCTGGCCCATGGCCACTGCCTAACACTCCCATTCACTGAGAACTACTCCTGGCTTCAGTCCCCAAGATGAATTGCAAAGGTGGACACTGTCCACACCCTGGTACTAACGGAGAGGAGAACAAGGTTCCCATTGCAGGCCCGTCTCCTTGGCTGGGCCGGGCCAAGTAGGGAAATGGCAGCATCAACAGCAATTATAGCCCTGAGCACTGTCACCTGCGTTTCTGACCAGGCCCTCATAGGCCCACAGTCATTCAAGAGAGGATCTCAGGGCTCCCAGCTCCCACCTCACTTCATCCTCACAATAACGCTTACGAGGTGGGCACCGTTCCTAGTCCCCTTCCCAGATGAGATAGAGAGGATTTACTAAGTGCTCCGTAAGTGTTCACTGTGATTCATCAAGACGCTTATGGAATTGCTCAGAGAAGAGCTAGACTTTCCTGCCACTCATCCTTGTTCCCCGGGGACAAGTGGCTCCTAAAGCAAAATAACCCCTGGACACCCTCTCTCTAGGTGACACACTCAGAGAGGAGATGACCAGCCCACTCCCCGACCCAGGCAGTGTAAACCTGTCCCACTCAAGGGCTGGCCCAGCACCTCCATCTGCTACCCCTGGGCCCTTGGCTCATCCTGCCCCCGCCCCATGATCAGGCCAGGCAGACAGGGCGGGGTGTGGAGGTCAGGAGTGCTGAGCGACAGGCCCGATTCTGCCCTCAGCACTTCAGAGGGGGCTGGACTAGGGTGAGGGCTTCTTGATGTAGGGACCCCCTGGGCTTCAGGGGGTCCAAGAACCCTCCACAGCAGAATGCAAGGTCTGGGTCAATTGATGGAACCACATTTTTCTGGGGACAGCTTTCATCGGTCCCTCTAAGGGATCTGTAAATCAAAAGAAGTTATGGACCCCCAGACTGGGGGATCGTGAAGGCTCCTTCCATCTCTAGTAGTCTTGGGCTATATGCATTCAAACATAAAGGCCAACTCAGCTGCCACTCCAGGAAATTCTGGTTTCTTGCTTCTTTGACTGCAGCACAAGGCCTGGGGCCCGGTGCCGTGCAAGGTCTCTCCTGCCTTGATCTCCCTCACCAGCCCACCAGCTCCCAGAAGGGAGCAGGGCCAGCCCAGGCCTGAGATGGCAGAAGACACCAGGATGCCCCATGGTCGGCCTCGTGCGGCTCATCCCTGTCCACAGCCTCTGTCCTCTGGAAGGCAGGGGCTCAGGGTGTTGGGGACTCCCGGGCCTTGGGCCCACCTCTCCTGCTGCAGCCCTGGAACCTCACCAAGCCGTGCTCCTGCCGGGAGCCTGGTTTTCATTAAATCGGTAAAGAAGTCATTAACAGCCAGCCAAGTCAAGAAGAACCAAAGTTCTGCTGGAAGGCACAAGGAGGGTGAGGAGACCGGGGGCCGGCCCCTGCCCTCCCCGGCTGACCCATGGGGGAGGGGGAGACGGGGAGGCTGGGCTCCTAAGGGTCCAACGACAGCAGCAGTAGAGATGGGGGTGGAGAGTGGGGGCAGTCTTGGTCCAGATAATAAGCAATTGTTAATGTGATCCATATGGATCCTGACTGGCCTCTCTGTTTAACAGGATGATAATGGCAGGGAAAGAATGCCGGTCTGTGGGGAAAGGAAGGGGCAAAGTCCTCCCCAGACTTGGGGGGTGGGGGAGGGTCAGCAACAAGAAGGAGGAGACCCACCCAGGGGTCTCCACCCACCCAGGAGCGCAGAGCTATTTGCTATTTGCCCAAACGTGTCCAGATTCAGTGCTTTACAGGCTGCCCTTACGAAACCCCTTTTATTCCACCAAGAAATATCTACGGGGCACCCACAAGATGCCAAGCCCGGTGCCAGGCCCAGTGCGGGCAGGGAACTCCAGGCCCCACCACTGTCCTGCAGGAGGCAAAGCCTAGTGTGGACAGAGCCACAAAGGCTGAAGGGAGGCACAGGTGCAGAGCTGGGGGAGCACGGAGGGAGGAGGAGCCAGTGACAAGAGCTGGGGACTCTGGGGAGGCTGCATGGAGGAAGTGTGGCATCTGAGCTGGGCCTTGAGGAATGAGGAGGTTGGGGAAAGACAAGGACAATGGGGAAGGCATTTGGCTGAGGGGACACCAAGAGCAAAGGCAAAGAGGCGTGAAATTGCGTGGAGGGAGTCTGAGATCTCGCAATAAAGCTGGAGCCCAGGCAGCGAGCGGGGGATTCTTGCTCCATAAAAAGCTGCGGCCATCCCATGGATGACGACGAGGAATGCAGGAAAGGGCCCTGGGAACAACACAGCCAAGCTGCTGCCTCCCCCTGCCCCCTCCAGTCTGTGTACTGGAATTGTCCCCTCAGGGGGTCCTCAGCCCAGCCCAGCCCACCCTTACACCACAGCCAGAAAACCCCGCAGGGCCTCGGAGGCCAACCTCATCCGTGTGTTTCTCAGTCCCTTTTTCTTCTCCTGGAGACATCGGGGTCCCCCTAAGGAATGGGGGTTATCTGGGCTTCACCAGGAGCCACTCCACTGCCCCAATCCCTTTGCCCCAAGAGGACTTTGCCCCAGAAAATGCCCCAGCGAGGGCATGAAGGTCGCTCCTTACAGGGGTGGCTGCTACGGACACCAATGGAATCAAGTGGAAATAAACGAAATGGCGTTAAATGTGGGAAAGGGGGATTTACGAGGCCTGTCACCCGCTCGGGCACGGCCGGCCAGCAAGCCCCGCCCCTTTCTCGCCCACCCCAGGAAGTCCCGCTCCGCCCCCTGCCCCGCAGCCCGCGGGCGCCGGGTCCCCGCGCGGCGGCACCCAGGCGCCCGGCGCGTCCGTCCTGGGCGGGCGCAGGCTCCGCGGAGACCGGCGCGTGCTCCGGCTAGGGGTCGGGGAGCGAAGCCCAGCCCGGCCGGTCCAGGAGGCACGGGGCTTTCGGGGTGGAGTCTGGGAGGGTCTGGAGCTCCCTCCGCAAGGTCAGAGTTCTTTGGACCACGGCACCCCCGGGTCCACTCCAAAGACGCCACAAGGAAGGCTCTGGGGACCGAGAAGTCCCCCTCCCCGCGGAAGCCCAGAGTGGGTTGGAACCGGATCCCCACTGCTCGCTGCCTGGCCCAGGGCAGGAGCCCGCTCGGCCGCGGCAGCCCGTGCGGACGACAACACAAACATTCTTCCGTCCTCTATTCTCCTCCAAATTAGGTATCCATGGAGACAGGGCCAGGCAGCCTGACAGCCCCACGGCCTAATCCTGATTTAGTGACCGTCCCTTTAACAGCCCACCCACCCGTCCACCCACCCCTGCGCGCCGGGCTGCCGCTGGGCGCAGGCTCCAGGCCGCTCACACGCTCCCCGCGCAGCAACCCCCAGGCCGCCTCCCTCCGGGAGGGACTCGGGGCCTGGAGGGGCCAGGGAGGGGGGCCTGCATTTGCTGAGCACCTACTGTGTGCCGACCCTCTGCGGAGGACCCTCTACAGAGCGGGTTCCTAGCAAGGGAATTTCTGTGTAGACCAAGAGAGGGCTCTTGGAGTGGGAAGTTTAAGGGGCTCTCTCCAGAGAGCTGGGAGCTCAGAGGGTCTCCCGTGCGGCCTGTAGCCCACGGGTGAAGGTAAGTGCTGCTTCCTGCAGCCCCCTGACTCTGAGATGGGGGCTATGCTCTCCCGGGCCAAAGAGAAGAAAGGACGGGGTTGGCAGCAGGGGCGCAGGGCCCGAGGTGGCCTCAGTCTCCTGTCACTGCCCCGTCACCATGCTGGGGAATCTCCGGGCCAGGAACCCAGCCCCCACCCCCTCCCACACACACAGGGGCCGCTGGACAAAGACCTGACGGAGTGGGAGGGGCCTGCGGGCCGGCCCTCGGGCTCCGGACACAGGATCCTTCTGGGACCCGAACCCACAAATCCTGGCTCCCCAACCCCCAACCCCGCAGGCTCCCCCCAGAGCCGGCGGCTCGCTATTGCTGCAGCCTCCACACCAAAGGGGGCGGCGAAAAGGGTGCCCGTCGGCAGCGGGGAGGGGATCCCCTTCTTTGCCCGCCCCCTCCCCCCGGGAAGTGACCCTCGGCTCCCACGCACCCGCCCGGGTCTCTCGCTGGCCTTGCCCTTCGACCCCCGCCTAGTCGAGGCCCGCGCCCCGCAGCCCCCGCCCTCTCCGGCCCTCGCACTGCCCCGCGCCCGCGGACAAAGCTCCGGACACCCCGACCGAACGGTCACCACCCCCTGACCCCGGGCCGCCCGGGCGCCCCCGTGCCTGCCCTCGCCGGGCCCGCGGTCCCGTACCTCGGCATCCCGGCCGGGTCCTAGGTGAGTGTGCGCGGCCTGGGGGGGCGTCCGGCCCCGGGGCCGGGGCGCGGGCAGGGGGCGACAGGCCGGGGCTGGGGGGCAGCGGCGCTCACCATCCTGGAGCCGCTACTGCTGCGGCTGCTGCGGCCGCCGCGGCCGGGAGCGGGACTGGGCAGTGGGGGTGGCCGGACAAGGGCCGCCCCGGCTCCCCCCGCAGGCAGGACCCCCACCCCCACCCCCGCCTCCCCTTGCCCGCCCCCAGCGCCCTCCCTCGCAGGCCTTTGCTCCCCTCCCCTTTCCCTGCTCCTCCCCTCCCTGGGCGCCCCTCCCCTCCCCAACTCCCGCCCCCTCTCGGGCCCTCTCCACCCCGGCTCCCTCCCGCCTCCCCCGCCGCGCCCCGCCCCGCCCCCACTCCCCTGGGCCCGCCCGGCCCCTCCTCTCCACGCTCCGGGCCCGGCCCCGCCCTCTCCCTCCCCTAGCTCTAAAATAAATTAGCCACAGAGGGGGAAAAAAGAGCAAATGACCCTTGGTGTAGAGAGTGTCCTTGCGCCACTCTCAGGCCCGCCCCCGCCTCTCCCGGGCCGTCGGAGTGGGAAGTGGGGGTGGGGGTGGGGACCGGGCCGGCCGGTGAGGGTGGGGGCCGGGTCGCCGAGCGGGGAGGTCGGGATTGAGCGGCGGCCCCCGAGCGTGTCCGCGGGGTGTGAGCGGCTTCCTGGGTCGGAGGGCAAAGGGGACGGCAGCCGCCCGGCCCGCCCCGTCAGCTAGCCGCCCTAGACCCCTCTCCTGGGACTGACTGCCTCGGCCCCTCGGCCAAAGGCTGATGGACTCTTGCTTTCCTCCCCCGCCCCCCGGTGAACTGAGCACCTACTCGGACCGACCCCCGGGATGCGGAGGGGTGGGACACACACGGCCCAGCAAGTCCACGGCTCTGCCCTAACGCCACTCCGAGTGGGGGTGGGTGCAGGGGAGGAGGGCGAGCCCTGCTCCGCTGAGGGTGGGAATGGGGCCGGCTTCTCCGGAGGGCTTCCCCGAGAAGGCGGCATTCCCTCTGGGCCAAGCAGGATGAATCCCAGACCAGTGTCCGAAGGCGTTCAGTGATTGGTGCACTCATTCAACAGATGCAGAGTGAGCGTCTAGGCTGTGCCAAGCATTGGGCTAGGGGCTGGCGACACCTGAGAGAGTCTCAAAGGCACAGCCCTGTCCTGGTGGAGCTCCCAGTCCACGAGTAGACAGAATTCTATCAGAAGCATAGACGCAAGGCTCCAGGGGTGATCCAGGCCGGAAAGGGATCTGCAGGGCCAGCAGCCCACAGCAGAACCCGCTTTGCCCCAGGAGATTGTAGGAGATGGGGCTGACCTTGGGTTGGAGGGTCCAGACACATTTCTTCCGTCTCAAGTGGAGGAGATGTTGAGCGCTCAGAGGATCCCCAGACTGACTGTGGTCTCACCCAAGGGCAGTGCTTGAGGGTCCTGCGGTCAGAGATGTTTTTGTCCATGTGGGCGCTGCAGCCTCTTTGAATGCCAGCAGGACAAGGTTGTCCCTGTGCCCCTCCCCCCAGCCTGAGGTCAGCGCTCTGTCCTGTGGGCTTTGCAGAATTCTGAACACTCACCTTCCCTTCTCCGAGGATGCTTCCTCCAGAGCCTCTGGGGTCTCACTGGCCCCCTCTGGAGGCTCTGGGTTCTGACCTCCCAGGGCACCCCTGTAGGTGCACCTCAGGGAAAGGGAAGGGCCAGGCCCTCAGTGGCTCCCATGATTTCCCAACCCACATATGGAAGCAAGACCAGCACCCAAGCAGGTTCTGGAACTCACCAAGGTCCATCTTCTCCACTCCCAGAATCCTCTCTTCCTCTCCACTCCACAGCCCCAGGACCACATCCTGGCACAGGGGAGAGATGTGTCCAGGCCCAGAACGCTAGTGCAGCCCCCTCTTTCAGAATCAGAAAGGCAGGGGCCAGCCAGTGGCATAATGGTTAAAGCATGCTTGCTTTGGCTGCCCGAGTTCACTGGCCTGGATCCCAGGCACAGACCTACACTGCCCGTCAGCCACGCTGTGACAGTGACCCACATACAAAATAGAGGAAGATTGACACAGATGTTAGCTCAGGGTGAATCTTCTTCAAGAAAAAAAAAATAACATCATTATAAATTCATTAAAAAAATAGACTTTTTTTAAAAAAAAGAAAAACAAGGCAAGATACAGGGAGCAACAGGCACCACCTTAAGAGCTGTCCCTTGCTGAAGAGACAATCGCAGCATAGCAGTGGTAGAAGGAACTTGCTGATATTTCCTTACTTATGGGGCATCTGAGGCCCAGAGAGAAGTGACACACTTGGGGTCACACAGCAAAGCTGGATCTAGAGTCCACTGTACTCTTTCTGCTCCACCTGTCAGGCTCCCCAAATTCAGAAGCAGAGTTAAGGGAGAGGTCAATGTCCACATGAGCTGAGTGACCTCAGCCAGTAGGACTAGTCCCAGAAGGCCAAGCCTGGCATCACCAGGGCATTGTGGTTGGATGTCACTGGGGCCACACTCCACCAGGCTCCAGGGTGGGGGTGGATGACAGGAATGAGGCTGGAGGAAGGAATTCATACTGTGCTCCCCTGGAGCATGGGTCCAGGTCTTCCTCATCCCCCAGGACCCTCCAGTGCTGGTGGGAAGGATGGGTTAGGCCTCAGGAAAGCCATCCGTGTGAGCCGGTAGGCCGGGTCAGGGTCTCAGGCCCTGGCCGGACTCTGCGAGGGAAGGCTCTGCGTCTTGGAGGTGCTGAATTGGTTCTGATGGGCAAAGTAGCGTGGGTTATGTTCAGGGGTTTAGTTAGCAGGTGGGGGTGATGTTGGGCTCTTCACCCCTCTGCCCCCCATCCTGCGCCAGTGCTCAGGCAATGAAGTGTGGCTCCCCTCCCAAGCTCATTAAAGTCCTGTTAATACATCATCCAGCCTCCTGGGCTGACATACTCCATCCTGGCAAATGGCCCTTCATCCTGTCTCTCCATCTGCCCTTCTGGGGGGGGGGGGGGGGGGGGGGGTCTGTTCTCTGAAGGCTGCCTGTTGACCCCTCTCCTGGCTGTCCCCAGTCTAGGGATCTGTGCCCTGGGAGGCCCCCGCTGAGGACAGGCGGCAGGCTGGGCTTGTGATCATCCCGGGCTAGGTCAAGTGCCCAGCAATGGATTGGATAATAATGGTGGTGATGACGGCGTATTGCCATCATTCTTTCCTAGTTCTTTTCCTTGTATCACACTGAAGGTGGAGAATCCCGCCCCCCACCCTGCTCCCAGGGGAGGCAGGTGCTCTGCGTGGCTGGGTCGCTGAGTGCCGGGTGTGCATGTGGGGTGTGGGGCATGTGTATATGTGCAGGGGTGTGTGACCTGCCTGGTCCAGAGACTTGCAATAAGGTCTTTCTGAAAACATCAAGAAAATAACCTAGCTGGCCCAGGGAGAATCAGCACACAGGGTTTTGAAAGGAGAGGAGAGTTAGAGGAAAGATGTGGAAGCCAGAGGGGGTGGGAGGGAGGAGCAGGTGGGGGGAGGAGGAAGGAAAGAAAAGGGCCCAGGGAAGGATGGGGGTGGGGGGAGGAAGGGAGAAAGAAATGGAAGAGAGGAAGAGGAAAGGGCGGGGGGACCTCTCTTTGTGGTCCTCTGGATCAGCCACGCAGGAGTCATTAAGAAGCAGGAAAGGAAGGAAATGTGTCGCCACTGGGGAATTGGGGTGCGCGCCCAGAGGACACCACACCCCACCGGCTGCTACACTCTCCCCCTGCTTGCCCTGGGCTCAGGCTGCTCCCCCAACAAAGGGAAACCTTCGCTTTCTGGCTGTTTGGCCTTTAAGGCCCAGTTCCCAGTGCCTCCCCACTCCTACTGTTTGTGTGCTTACAGTCCAATCCCCACCCCACAGCCAGCCAGGGGCTCTTAAGAGCCTCCCTGAGAATTACAAAAAGGTTCCCTTCCTCTGGGCAGACACAGCTCTGCACCAGACCACACAAGACTTGGGAAGACGCGCTGTAGCTGTTTATCAGTTCCCTCCTTTCTCTCTGGGGCCCAACACTTGGGGACCCTAGTATCCACTTCCCAAATCCTTACCCCACATCTGCGTCTGCCTTTTGGTCTGTGAGCAGAAGCACACCCACTTCACCCTAATCCTGTAGCACAGCTTTTGGGCCAGGACCCCAAACTGCACTGTCATCCCCACATGTACCTTTATCATACAGCCTCACAGAACCTCTCACTAAGCACTCACACCGTTTTAATACCTCAGAGTCTCTCCCTGGATCATCAGTTCCCCTAGTCTGCCTGGGGAGCTCCTATTCATCCCTCAGAACCCAACTCAGATATGCCTTCTTCTGTAAAGCCTTCCCTAGCTATCCCCCAGCCCCTACAGAGCTGATAGCTCCTACCCCAGAGCTCTCTGAATCCTTTTATCTAGGTTTCAGGGATTCAGCACAATACCCTGCTTCCTAGAGGAACCGGTCCCTTCCTATACCCTGTCCAATGGCAGAAGACTCCACTCAGGCCTGCCTGGCTCACTCGCTCACACACGCCAGCTCCTCTGGACCCCCACTGGACTTCTCCCTTCCCTTAAGCTTACAGCCCCGGGGCAGAATGGGGAACTGGAAATCCAAGTTGCCCAGAGGTCTCCCTGCCCCCACTCTGCCCTCTCTGGGGCTGGCCTGACAGGAGATTCCCAGCACATCTGGTTGTACTTAAATCATCCAGCGCCCAACTGCCCAGGCATGTTCCCCGCTTTGCTTCCCCCCTGCCATGGCCTCTTCCCCTTCCAAAACCAGCCTCCCAGTTCTCTCCTCAGGGATGCCTTCTCTGATTGGCTCAGCCTCTGCGACTGCAGCACACCCTTGAAACTCCCCCTCTCAGGATCTGGGGTCTGGGCCGGTGTGTACCTCGCATGGTTCAGTGTGGAACCCCATCCTTTCTGAGCTTTGCTCCTGCATAGAAACCCTCCCCCAGGCAGGGAGGGGAGCTGAGCAAGGGCCTCTGCTCTGCACCCTCAGCCTCCAGAGTGGCTGCCTCCAGTTTCCGGGGTGTGCGGTGGGAGTGGCAGTATTCCTGCCTTTTTAAAGCTTTGGTTCAGATCAGACAGAGAGCTCTTCCTGCTGTCAGCCATTATCCAAAAGCCTTGCTAATATTCAAGAACAAAAGGGAGAGAAATACAGAGAATACCACAAGTACAAAAAGACGCAGGCTACAAAGAACAGATTTGTGACCTACTACAACCTGCTTCCCCAGCAGGGCCGAATTTTCCTTCCTTCCTTCATTCCTTCAATAGCATGAACTGATGCCCAAGTGGACTAAGCTCTGAAAATAGAGACTTGAATAAGATCCCAATGCTTCCTAGAGAACCCACAGTCAGCAGAGAAGAGGACAGGTGGACGAACAGATGCAAAAGGCTGTGATGGACGTGAGTGGGGAGGCAGTGGGGTGCAGTGGTTGAAGGTCAGAGACCCTGGGGTGGATCCCGGCTCCCCTACTTTCCTGCTGCAGGCTCCCATACCCCGGGGCAGGGCACTAACCTGCTGGAGCCTGCCTCCTCACCTGTAAGGGGAATGAGTGACCTGAGAGGGAGGTGGGTTCAAATAAGATGATGTGTGTGGAAGCGCTTTGTGAAATGCTGCATGAGTCGTTGCTATTATTATTAGGCTCAATCACTGCCTGTCTGACGCTCATCGCTCATTCTTCTGAAGTCTGAACAGCTGTCTTTGCCTACCTTCTGGGGGCAGGACCCACAGTGGAGAAACTTCTGTGGGGGACACCCCGCCCAGAGCAGCGGGCAGTTAGGGACCACGCACATACACGTACTTTTGTCATACAAGTTAGACACCTGTTTACAAAAATTAGAAAATATAGATAAGTACAAAACAAACAAAGAAACAAACAAAAATCAAACACCCTTAATCCCACCATGCAGAGATAACCACTGGTAAGACTTTGGAGGAGCCAGATGTTATTCTAGATGGTGGCCCAGAGAGAGAGATCTCCACACCATTTTGTAATCTGCTTTTCTCAACAGACAAATATTGTTAATATCTTTTCCTGTCTATAAATATATTTATACTACATAATTTTTATTTACAGCTTAATATTCCATCCTGTGGATATGTAAGAATTAATTTAACATTTCCTTTGTTGTCGATTTTTGTTTTTTTGAGAAATAAAAACTCGGGGCCCCGGGGCCAAGTGGTTAAGTTCGCGCACTCTACTTCGGTGGCCCAGGGTTTCGCTGGTTTGGATCCTGGGTGCAGACATGACACCACCCATCAGGCCACGCTGAGGTGGCGTCCCACATGCCACAACTGGAGGCGCCCAAAACTAAAAAATATATACAACTATGTACTGGAGGGATTTGGGGAGAAAAAGGAAAAATAAAATCTTTAAAAAAAAAAACGATGAACAGACTTGTAACATCCACCTCTGTGCATGTGTCTGATTAGGATAAATTCTGAGTAATGAGAGGCTGGGAATGCATTCCTTTAGCTTTGAGGAGCCACTAGCCCAGGCCTCCAGGCAGTGCTCGCACATCTCCTCCAGGCAGCCCTCCCAGACTGACCTTCCAAGACCCGGTGCGTCTCGCAAGGCTCAAGTCTTTCCCGGTAGCTTCATCCCATAGCGACCTGGCCTGGAAACCCTGAAAGATGCTCGTAAGGCCTGGCTGGTGAAGGCCTGAGGGGCCGGGGTGGAGAGCACAAAGCAGACTTGTCTGGGGCACGGAAGGAGGCCCCGCCCCCTCGGGGCTACTGGTCGAACATTCCTCCCAGGACAATGGCTGCCTCGGGAATCCCGAGAATGGAGGAGGCCCGCTGGCTTCCCGAAGCCACCCTCCCCTCCACCCTCCACCAAGTGGTCCCGTTCCCAAAATGGAAAGACGAGGCACTTTGCATTGGGGGCGGGGTGGGGAGGGGCAGTGCCTCTGTGCCTACTGCCACCGCCCCCTCCCTTTACCAACTCGAATCCACAGTCGGCCTGGCCACCGAGGCCCTGTGGATCTAGGCAAGTCCTGCTCCCTCTGGGGGCCCCTGCTTCCTCAACTGTAGCATCTGGGGCTTGGGTTAAGTAGTTGCTAAATTCCCACAGATCTAAAATGCCATAAGGCAGTGGCGAAGACAGGCACAGGCTTTGCAGCCAGATTGCCTGAGTTCAAATCCTGGTCTGCCCTTTACCCTGTCAACTTAACACCCTGGCCTCAGCTTCCGCATCTGTAAAGTGGGTTGATGACAGATGCCCATCCGTCCTGAGGCTGTCTGGGGAGAACGAGAATGCTCAGGAGGCAAATTGCGGATTCGTCTAAACCTATGAATTGTGATTTACACAACTCCAGTGCTGACTGGATCCCCCATCCCTGTCCTCTCCTGCGCCCAGCCTAGATTTTGGCCCCTGGACATTTGCCAACAACTGGCCACATCCCTGGGAGATGAGGGGCAACTGGTGTCCCAAAGACGATTTCCTCTTGCGTGTTTCCAGATGCCCTTGGATGAGCCATAAAGCCGTAAAGCTGTAAAACTGGAAAGGCAGTGGGGGCAAATAAAATTTAAAATATAGGAAAACTTCTGTGTCAGGTCACACGTCTTCATTTTTGTTTGGGAAATGCAAGCATTTCCAGCGCAGCCAGCAATTGCTAGGCACGTGGGCTACATAGGACTCCCAGCTCTTAATGACCCATTGGAAGATAAGGACTAACACACTTAAATAGTGAATATGGGTTTCCTACAAATATTTTTGAGCCCAACCTCCTTCCACTCTCCCTCAGACACTTGTTCTCTCCTTCTCCTTACTCACCTTCTCAGCCCTACTCCTATAACCCCCCTGAAGTAAGGCCCTTGGCTGCAAGGACCAGAACACTCTCCTCACGATGGCTTGTCCAATACGGAAATGCATGGTCATATTTCATCCAATTTAAATGCCACTGATGTTAAGAAGCACTGTTACTTTATGTACCATTAGAAAGAAAAAACACTGCCAATTAAACTGACACAAGGATTTCCATCACTTAGAATTTTTATTTTACATTTATTTTCAAAGCTCTTTTAGACTTACATGGAAATATATATATTTTAATATAAATTACTCTTGTACAGATGTAACAAGGAAAATATGAGTGAAATAAATTGGTTAAGGTTTTCTTTAAACTTTGTCACATTCAGAGTCTGATTTTAGGGAATCAGTTTTCAACTTTGAGCTGTTTATGTGTTTTTCCACACAGACTCGTTATGTGGGCCATCAGGAGCACCGCATTTCTTAAAAGACCGCTCTACTGAATTCATGACCTGTGGCTGGTAAAGACTTACCCCAAATCTTAGCAGCTTAAAGCAACAAACATGTGTTGTCTTACAGTCTCTGTGGGTCGGGAATCCGGGGGTGGTTTGGCTAGGTGACTCCAGCTCAGGGTCTCTTAGGACAGAGCACTCCAGCTGCTGTCTGGGGCTGCAGCCATGGGGGCTGGAGAACTCACTTTCAAGTTCACTGTCAGGGCTGTCGGCAGACCTCAGTTCCTAGCCCGGTACTGGCTGGATACCTCAGTTCTTCAGCATGCTAGTGGGCCTCCCCAGAGGCCACCTGATGATCATCATGAGGAGGCCACTGGCCTCCCCGACAACAAATGACCCAAGAGAGAGCAGAAGAGAGCATTCAAGACAGAAGCCGCAGTCCTTTTGTAACCTAACACTGGAAGTGGCATATCATGATTTCTGCCCTTTACTACTGCTCCCAGAGACCAACCCCGCACGATGTGGGAATGGGCCACACAGGGGGTGACTAGCAGGAGGTGAGGACTGTGGGGGGCCATACTGCAGGCTGCCTACCACATCCACTGTTACCTCTGGAGTTTCCTGCCAGGCCGCTGACATCCACTCTGGAAGTTTTGACGCCGGCAGATGATCTTGCCACACAGTCGATAAAAGTATCGACTAGTTGGACTAGTTGATAGTAAGTACTAGTCAGGACTCAGAATCCTTACATGGTTTGTGGCCTGAAAGCTCCTAGGGTTGTAGTTGTCCTGTCATGACACCAGGAAAGTCATCAAGTTTGCACAGGTGCAGGAAGGACAGCGGAGCATGAGTGCTGTGTGGCTGACAGCACATTAAGATGCTGTTGATTGCAAGAAGTATGCAGATTTCAGAAATGTTCAAACGTGTCCAAATGTGCATTTTAGAATTGATCAAACATAATATTTTACATAAGAATGAGAAATGGTGGCTCCAGAGCTGATTAATTCAGAGGCTCAACACCTTCTTTAGGGACCCAGGTTTCTTCCAAATTTGCATCTAACACCCTCAGCACATTTACTGTGCCCCAGGATGGTTCCCCTCAGGTCACAAAATGCTGATGCAGCTCCAATCATCCCATGTGGGCCTAACAAACCCTCGCAGGTGCCTCCTTTTAAGAGCAAGGACACCTTTCCCAGAGACTTCCAGAAAATTTTCCTTTTTTTCTCATTGACCAGATATTGTTACTGCCTGTAGGTTCAGCTAGTTAGGACCAGGTTCAGTTAGGACTAGGTTCAGTTGCATATGTTAGCAAAACTCAGAGGGATTTAAACAAGATTGAAGTTTCTTCTTTCTCATATAAAAGAAGTCAAGGTAGGCAGTGCTGGTGTGGTGGCTCCATAGTTTCAGTGTCATCAGGGACCCAGGCACCATCCATCGCATGTCATTTCATTCTCAAATTCACCTCGTGTTCCAAAACGGCTGCTGGAGGTCCAGCCATCAGATCCATGTTGTCGCCCAGAATGAGCAAAAGCGGAAGGGCAAAAGGTTGTTCCTCAGAAGAGTCAGCTCCCTTAAGCAACCTTCTCAGGTGTCTCCCGGAACATTCCTATTTACATCTTATTGGTCAGGACTTGGTCCCGTGGCCACACCAACCTGCAAGAAAAGCTAGAAACATTTTTTAGCTGGGCACTGGGTCACCCTAAATAAAACCTGACTCTTTATTACTAAGGAAGAAGAGAGGATAATGGATGTTGGGTGGCCACAATCAGTGTCTTCCACTGTCCTCATTCTTGAACCAATCCCTGGGCAGGGGACAGGATTACTAGGATTGTTTAGATGCACTGGGATTTGCTCCTGGGTTAGACATGGGGTTACAGTCCTTGAGAGGTGGATCTCTGAACAAAGTCTGAATTCTGTGAACAAGGAGGCAGCCGATGAAGCAGTCACCATGGGTTATTTACCAACAACCATTGTCCTCCTTTCTGGGTAAAAGAACCTTCATTTTGCTCAGGACCAGACTGAGCCCCTCCAGAGCCCTAGGGGTGAAACTCGCTTAGTCTGAGACACCTGTGGGAATTCCATTCCCTCCGCCAATGCTTGGTTGGAGAATGGAAATGTAATATGACTATGAGACATGAGGAGATGTTCCTCGGGAGACTTCTGGAAAGATTTCTCAGAAGCCAAAAGAGAAATAGCTTCTCTTGGCCTCTAAAGGTTGTTCTCTGCATGTGAGGTGTGGAACCGAAGCAGCCATCCTGTGACTTTAAGAGAAGTCAGGGCACAAGGAGGAAAACCAAGATGATAAGGATAAGTTCGCACGTTCTGCTTCTCTGCAGCCCGGGGTTCGCTGGTTCAGATCCCGGGTGTGGACATGGCACCGCTTGGCAAGACTCATGCTGTGGTAGGCATCCCATATATAAAAAAAGTAGAGGATGATGGGCATGGATGTTAGCTCAGGGCCAGTCTTCCTCAGCAAAAAGAGGAGGATTGGCAGCAGTTAGCTCAGGGCTAACCTTCCTCCAAAAAAAAAAAAAAATGGATATCAGAAAAAAAGAAAGGTTCATAGAATAGAATCCTACTTAGCAATAAAAATGAACTACTGAGCCACACAACAAAATGGGTGCATCTCAAACACACTGTCGGAAACAAAAGAGCACACCTAATTTGATTCCATTCACAGGAAGGTCTAGAACAGGCCAGGCTGATCTCCAGAGGTAGAAATCAGATCAGCGGCTCCCTGCGGCAGGGGATGACGGAGGGCTCGACCACATGTGGACACAAGGGAACTTTCTGGTATGGTATCTTCATTGGAATGGTGGCGACCAGGAAGCCACATGTCCAAACTCATCAAACTGTACTTTTAAAATCTGTGCATTCTATAACATGTAAATTATATTTTAATAAAGTTGATAAAAGAAGGAAAGAAAGAAACAAAGAAGGAAGGAAGGAACGTAGGCCCTTGATAACACAGTTGAGTCACCGAATTAACCAACAGCCCCAGCCGGGGACTTCTTGTTTGGCGACACAATAAATACCGTTCTTACTCTTTAGGCTGTTGTTAAGTGGGGTCCTCTGTAACTTGAAGCCCAAAGCATCCTGATGAATACAACCATTCTTGTCAAAAGCGGGGAGAGGCACCCGGAGCTCCGAGCACAGAGCCAGCATGGGAAACTCTGGGCTTGAGGACCAGCTGAAAAGGGAAGAGACTGCGGCTCCACATGATCCAGAGGGCTCTGCTCCCTGAGCCCCATCACAGCCGGTCCAGGACAGCTGGGGGCTTCTCCCCACCATTCCTGACCTGCTCTGCCTCCATCTGTGAAATGGTGACCCCAGCAATCAAAGCACCCACTCCCAGGCTTCTGGTGAGGGATAGTTAGGAGAAAACACAGGAGAGCTCTTAGCACAGTGCCCGGGACATGGTAAGGGCTCCAGAAGGCTCCCGTCTTACCTCACCTGGCCCTGGTGAGGATGACCTGGATCTGAACCAAGCAGGGGGAGAGGGAGAGGAGGGAACAGAATTCAGAAACGCTTAGGAAGCAGATCTCAGGACTGTAAATGATTGATGACACCAAAGACTCCGGCGTGGGTGACAACGTGGACAGGATTGCTTCTCCAGTTTTTGGCAAAGATTAGGTGCAGTATCTGTTTTTATCACCGGATAGACGCTGGTAAAGGGAGGTACGAGACATGGGAGGAGGAGCAGATTTTGAGAGTAAAAACAAGAGTGTAAGTTGAGTTGGAGGTGCCTGTGAGCAGTATGGAGCAGTGGCGGACAAGAGCAAGGGCTCTGCCACCAAATAGCTGTGCCATCTTGGGCAAGTCACCGCCTCTCTGTTCTCACCTATAAAATGGGAATTCTAAGAGTACTTCTCACATTAGTGTGCTATAAAGACTGGACGTAACAGTACACTTAAAGTGCTTCGTACAGTGTCTGGCACACAGTAGGTGCTCATTAAACAGTGGTAATAACTGTCACCAATCCTCCACACCCTGCCTCGTCCACCTAGGCAGGCAGCCTCATGCTGACTACTGCTACTACCGCATTAACCACAGCTGACATGTATGGAGCACTCAGAGCTTACACTTCACCTTCTCCTGCCTCCATCAGGATGCTCCCCTGCAGAGATCTCCTCACCTTTTCTTTTCCTTTGACCCTCTCCCTTCCTTCCTTCCAGTCTCTGCTCTCCCTCTTCCAGGAAGCCTTCCTTGATTAATGCCCCCCCTCTTCCTGGCCAGCATCTCCACAAGCCTCCCCAGCTCTATCCACTCTCCTCCACTGCCCATCCCCCAGTAGAGACTGCTCCAGCTCAGATAAGGCCTGAACCTACGGGGATGCTGGCCTGGTAAGGCAAGGATGCCCACTCTCCACCACATCCCCACCACATCCTCTGGGAGATGAGGGCTCGGAAGGGGTGGCGGCTGGTGAGGAGGAGGCCACCTGCCAGAGTGGCAGCAGACAGGCCAGCTAAATCCTTGACCTGCGATTTAAGGGGTCGGGCATAGTTCAATAGAGCACTCCAGGCTGAGTCCCAGCTCATTCACACAGGTCAGGGGGATGAGGGGCAGGGAGGGGAGGAGGGCCATCTCCTCCAAGAGCCCCTTGGCTCGATTCCCAGCCCTCTGAGGCATAATCCTGCACCCTGAAAACCCACAACCCCCATCCCCATCATTGCAGAACCTCCTCTGAGAGGGAAGGGAGAGTGGGAGAGGGGAGGGGAGGCGGAGCAGGGAGGTGGGAGAGCCAGGGAACGCATGGAATCACAGTAACCGGCACACAGTGAGGGCTCCGTGAGGCTCTTGTCTGAAGTAATCGCAGAGCCCTTTGTTAAGTCCTGAGACCCAGCAGCTTTGCCCCGAGTTCCCAGGTGGGCCCTAGTCTCTGCTCCCCTCCTCCTCCTTTGGAACGTCCCTTCAGAACCGGGATATGGGGGGCCCCTCAAACAGCGGCAGAGTACGACGGATTCCCACGTGCAACACAGAGAGACTTTCCTAACCAAAAATGCCAGCCAGGCCCCGGGAGGAGGGCCAAGCCCGGTCCCTTTCCTCCCGCTCGCTCACAGCCCTGCGCCCGCCTCCGCCTCCCTCGGTCACCCCGCACGCCACAGCCCAGCTTTGCCCACGGGGAGTGCTATGCAAATGAGATGCAAAGCAAGCCCAGGCAGCCGTCGGGATTGGCTGACGAGGGAGCCTCTGTCCGCCCAGCGCGGGCCTCCCGGCAGCTCTGGCTCCCCGCGCGGGGCCTGGTCCCGCCCATAAATCAGCGCCGTCAGCGTTAATGGCTCCTGACTAATTGCCTCGACTGGGCTCCGGGCTCGGGTCGCCCGCATTAAAATTCAATCAGGCCCAGCGCGGGGCTATTAAATATTCATTGGGCGAGCTTCCCGAAACCAGGCTGGGGGATGGGGGCGGATGGGTTGGAGGGACTACCCGAATCCCCAGCTTGAGAAGGCCCGGCTCCTTCCCAGCACTCCCTCATCGCCTGCAACTGCTGCCCCCGATTTCCATTCTGCTAGGCCTGATTTCTCTCTGGAAGTCCCTAAGCCCTCCCCAGAGACTTCTCGGAGATTGAGGTGCCCTGCAGGAGTGTTGTTATGCCAAGGGGCTGCCCGAGAACTCTGCCCTGCATCCCCTCCTTGCCTGGTCTCCTCACCCACCGATCTGGTACCCAGTGCCCACTCTGGGCCCCTATCAATGCTAGAGCCCTAGGTCCCTCCAGGAGTGGAATGGCTCCAAGGCACTGATGGCTTCCTCCTCAGCAGAGGCCAGGAGAGGCCCCCAGGTCCCTGGCCCTACTGCTTTTGCCAGGGGCTTTGTGGGCACTACACTGGCCATCGTCAGCAGGCTAGAACTAGCTGCAGGCCAGGCAGCATGGGGTCTGCACGGGAAGGCAGGAGGGGGCTCTGTGCAGTCCTCCTCTCTCCTCCCCTGCCCCCAGGAATGCAGCCTGTCCAAGATCCTGGGCCCCTGGCCTGATGCTGAGCAGGCTGCCTGGAAGTTCTTAAGGAGGGCACCCAGGGAGAGGGGGCTGGGCCTGAGGGCCTGGAGGGGGCCACTGGCAGTGCCCAGGACTTAAGCAGGAAGTGCATCCCCCACACACACATACACACTACAGTTGGCGGGTGCTGGAGAGGGTTTAGCAGGTGTGATGACAGCCACGGCCCAAAGGCTGGAGTGAGCTACTCACATAAAGACTGGGAGTTTTCCTAGGCCCTCCGTGTTGTATTGAGACATCTTGTGACACAGACCCAGTCCCTAGGCCAGGAGGTGTTTGAGTTAGGGGAAGAGAAAGCACCAGGAAATATGCCAGCAGAGACCAGTTCCCCTCCCCTTTTGTTACAGCCAATCCTCAGGAGCAAAGCACCTGCTCTTCCCCAGGGTTCTTCCCCTGCCCTTTGGACTGCTCCCTGCTCCTGGTGCCTCAGATCCTGCAAGAAATTAACCCTGTGGGGCAAGGAGGAGGCTAAGACTGCCACAGCCATGGAGCATACGTACGGCCGCTGCAGGCTGGAGGCCGAAGGCGCCAATTTCTACAAGGTCAGAAGCACCTCAGGGTTCCAGGAAGGGTGTGAAGTTCAGAGGACACTTTTGGGGAACAGTGGTAAGGACTTCTTGTTCTGCTGTTCTGAGAGCAACAAGCATTGGCCCAGCAGGAAGCTTAGAATTCTTGTCTGACAACCCCTACTCCCCCAGAGCTTAGGTGCTCTCCTAGCAGGAAAGGAGGGGAGAAGCACCCTCTCTCCAGGACCCAGGCAGGCCCCAGAGCTGGGTGTAGAGCAGAGTGTGTATGGCAGCGATTAGGAAGGGAGCCCGGGGCTGGGAGGCCTCAGACTTCAGCGGGTCAGGAGTGACCTGAGCCAAGTGTCTGATTCCAAAGCCAAACGTCACAGGCAATCCCGGATTCCAGCTCACCCCACGTGTGGTTCCCATTAGGGCTGGCTGGGGTCTTCCTGAAGGCCAGGCAGATTCCTGAGCCCCTCCCCCAACACGGCCCCTCCCTCTTAGGGCTGTTTGGAATGTCTTACCCAGTTCTTTGGGGTGGCCTGCCTGAGTGCAACCTTGGGGATTTTCAGGGACATCCCACTCCAAATAGGTCTCCCCACCCACTAGATGATGTTTTTGCAATCCCTTAAGGGGACAAAGGGATAGGAGACCTAACCCTTTAACCCCCTAGAAGGGCTAATCCCTGAAGAGCCCTCCGCTGTGCTGGGGAGGCTGCCCTCCCCTCCAGGTCAGCTGCCTTTGTTTAGGCCTCAGCCCTCTGGTCTGGACACTTGTAACTGCCCCCACCCAGCAGGCCAGTCCTCCACCCTGCCCCTGAGTGGGCGTCCTAAACCCAGGCCACTTATTCAGGTCATTTCCCTCCTTATGAAACTTCCAGTAGCTTTCCAGCTACTCAAAGCAGTGGCTGTTTGCGTCCCCAGATATGTTTGTGTTGTGTGTGATTTGGGAACTCCTACCATTTTAAAGTTTTAAAAAATAGTTGTCAACATTTGAAAACCAGGAGGCAGCACATAAAAATCAACGTTTCTAATTTTTCTTGAAAATAACTCACAACCCTAAGCTCACAGTCCGGTCTGGCAACAACTGGCTGAAGCTGCCTAACAACTGTGGCCTTCAGAGGGGATCCCCGGGGTGGACATCAGCACCACAGCCCCCACTAGTTCCTACTGTGTCCCAGGTGTGAGGCCCAGAGAAGTGAATGACCTTTTTCTCACTGGGCTGGCATGACCTTTATATCTTACTTCCTGTCAGCTTCACTCTTCCAGTCATTTACGCCCTGTCTGCCCCTCCCCGTGCAGACACTCCAGTTCGCTACAATAAGCCCAGGTCTAAAGGCCTTGCTCGGGTGTGTCACATCAGCCTCCCTTCACACCCCCACCTCCTCCTCGTCTGGGTCACCTCCTCCCCTCCAGCACTCTTGCTCCGGTGACATCAAACTTCTCCCTCTTCCCCATTGCCGACTTTCACACTCCCAAGGCTTTGCACACGCTGTTCCTTCTGCTCGGAACACCACACCTCCTCTTCTGCCGCTACAGTTTCCCCTTCAAGCCCCAACCTGGAAGCCACTGACTCTGTGGCATTGTCCTGACCCCTCCAGAGGGCAGTACCCTCAGGTTGTTGAGGGCTCCCTAGGATTCCAGAACGTCTCACACTGCATCCCCACCCTGTGGTGAGAGGCCCTCCAGGGCTGGGAGCAGGCCTGCGGGGCATCCCCTGGGCTGAGCTGTGTTGAGGAATCAGGCCATCAGGTTGGTGGTGGGGATGGTTGTGGGCAAACACAGGCTCCTTGGAGCTGGCAAGGTTGCAGGAGGGAGAGGCAGTAGGCATTCTGTGCCACAGAAGGAGGTCCTGGGTCCTAGGCGGGAAGGATGCCTGTGTCAGCCAGCGACCTTGGCATGAGGAGGTGGGGTGGGGCCTTGGTGTGTCTGGGAGCCTAATTTCACTCAGGATCACCTGTGTTTCTGCACTTCGGAGATTGTTTAGATCCCTGGGGTGGGGGTGTGTGTGTGAAGATGTGTAAGCATTTGGGCGAGTGGCTCCCTGCACCAGGGCAGTGGGGTGCTCTCCTCTGTGCCCCCAGAGCTGCCTCAGTGCTAGGATGGAGACGTAAGACAGACCACATCCTCACCTCCTGAAGCTGATGGTGCAGAAGCCCTAGGAGATGGGCCTGAGACCAGTGAGGCTGCTTCCATGCTGTCCCCTGGCCTCCTGTCCCTCACCCACCCTCCCTCTTCCCCAGCACAGTCCCTGCCTCCTCTGGGCTCCCATTTATGACAGCACCTTCCACAGAGCCCAGTCAACCCCTGTCATCACTCCCCCTGCCCCAGGGGCTCCCCAAGGCCAGGGACAGCCCTGATGTCCCTGGTCATCCCAGAACTAGCAACTCGCCCTCTGTGGAGTCACCCAAGGAAGGAGGGACTGGAGGATCCCCATGTTGCAGATGAGGAAACTGGCTCTGGGCCGTGAAGGAACATACTCAAGATCTTCACCCGTGTGTGCGCGTAGTAACCGGTGGGAATTTCAGCCCAGCCGAAGGGCACTGAGAGCCAAGTTCCGTCCCCAGCGGCCCTGCCTCCTCCCCTGGGTTCCAGGCTCCGGCCTTGGGTTCGCCCCTCCTTCCCACACACACCAGTCACATCCGTCCTGTGCAGAGATCGATGCGTCAATATCCCAAAGCAAGCGTTCACCATGGACCAGTGCGTGCGTCTGCGTGCGCGAGTGGAGGACGGACAGCCCCCAGCATCCTTCAAAGGTCTCCCCGAGAAGCAGAACGTGAACCTTGGGATTCTGTGTCTGGCAAAGCTGCGTGACTCCAAAGGGGAGCACCCACCCCCGCCAAAGAAAGGCGGGCTCGCCCGTCACCCCTGAACTGCTGGCCCGGGGGCCGGGGATGCGCGTAAGGCCGGGGCTGGCGCGCCTCGGCCCCTCCCCCAGGCTGGAGGTGGAGGAGGCGGGAGGAGGGAGCAGATGGCAGCAATTACCGCTCGGACCCTCCCCCGCCCGTAGCCCGAGGCCGGAAGATCGGCTCCGTGCCCTTTTGTGGGCGGGAGGGGCGGCGGCCTTGCAGCCCACAAACCGACGGGGGCGGGGTGCCAGCGCAGCTCCTAGAGGGGACTTCCTTCCCCAGGAACGTGGCTGGGAAATTCCCTTAGGAAAGACCAAGCCCCCTCTTCCCACTCCCGCCCCCAGCGTTGCTTCAGGCCTGGGTCCCAACAAGCCCCGCGTGCAGGTCTCAAAGCTCGGAGGATTTTCAGGTTGGGCCTGAGGTCCAGGCTGCGAAGACGGGAGCTGTATGGTTGTGCAGGTTGTGATCTAAACAGGGCCAGGCAGAGGCGGGTGAATGGGGTCTGAAATCCAAGCCTTGGGCCTTGGCGGGGGCTGACTTTTTCTGGAGGAAGGCAGGGGGCACTTTTTCTCACAAACGGCCCCAGGAGCAAGCCTGGACTGCCCCTGAGTTAGGGCTCCTGACTGTGGAGAGGTGCAGGGCAAATGGCTAGAGCTGGCCTCTGGGGGTCAGGGGCAGGTGGACCCTCATGGCCTAGGACAGAGACAGCTCTCCAGCTTCTCTTCCCTGGCCCTTCCTCTCTTCCCGAGTGCCTCTCCCATCCTTCCCCGGTGGTCCAACCGTTAGCCAATCTTGTCCTTTCTGTCTCTAAGCTGTATCTTGGACCAGCCCCTGCTCCCCAGCCCACACCCGTGTCCAGGCCCCTATTACCCCCTCCACAACTCCAAAAGCTCCTGAACCCCAGCAGTCAATGCACACAGCTGCCAGGAGGACCATTAAAAATACAAATCAGAAAAACAACCAGAGCATGTCTCTCCCTGCTAAGCAGCCTCCCGCGGCTTCCCTTGGAAGAGAGCGCCAGCTTCTTACCCTGGCGCCTGCCTACGCGGCCTCTCCTCCATCGTTCTCCCCTCTGCCCAGACGCGGCCCCCACTGGCAGCCTTTCTGTTCCTTGAACTTGACAAGCTTTTCCCCACCTCTGGCCATGGCTTTGCTGGTCCCTTTGTCCGGAATGTTCTGCCCAGATCCTTCACAGGGATGTCACCTCCTGTCAACCCTGAGCACAGTGCTAAAGCAGCCCCACACCCATCTGCCTGATCTCCTGTGTCCCTTAACCTGATCTGTGTCTTCTGCAGGGCTTACCGCTTGCTGTAATTATCTTCCCTATTCCCTTAGTCTGTGGTCTTTTCCACTTACCAGAATGCCAGCTTCGTGAGCGCGAGTGTCTTTCTCGTTCTCTGCTAGCACAGAGCTGGCACAAACCTAGGAGGTGCTCACATACTCCGCACATTTAAGGAACGCAGGAGTCCCTGGGGAACGAACTGCACACCAGTCCGTCTGGTCACCTTGAAGGGGGCTGCTCCCTGGGAGGGGCCCGCTGCAACCCCCATATTCTCCTGTGTTCACCCAAATGCCTCATATATCTGGGCAGGCCTGTGGTTTCCAATAACACTGATCTTAGCAGATTACCAACACCTACTGAGCCTTTGCTGTGTGCCAGGCATTATGCTAAGGGCTTTACATGGCTTAACTAGTTTAATCTGTACAACGAGGGAGATACTAATGTCCTCAGTTTACAAGCAGAGACACGCCAGGACACACAGGCGAATGTGTGGTCGTTCCCCAAACACACACATGCATCGTAAGCATTGAATTCTCTGATTACCATCATATAACAGAGAGGTGGGTGAGGTGAGTAAATACAGGGGCGAGGCTGGGGCGTTTAATAACTCCTGCAGGAAGGTGGAACAGAACAGAACACCAGGGAAAGGTCCGCATGTGGGGGGAGCGGAATGAGGGGCACAGGGCAGTTTGAACAAGTGAGTAGAAGAGAAAGTTTAGGCCACAGCATATGCCCACGCTCTGGGTCCCCACCGCACCCACGCAGGCGTGCCGCTGTGGTGCAGGGCAAGGGCCTGGGTCCTGGTGTTTCACCACCAATCAGAAAGGTGACCTGGGGCGACCACTACCTTCCCGGGGCCACATTAGCAAGATGCTGGGGGAGGCTCACAGAATCCCCAACTCACAGAGCCAGCGCCAGGATTAAATTCAAACTGCTCTTGACGGTGTCTCCTCAGCAGCAGAGGACTTGTGATGGAAGGGACCAGGGAGAGGGTGCAGGATGCTAGCCTGAAAAGCTGGCATTAGGGCTATGCTGTGGCCCCTCTGGAGTCACAACCCACTGCCATGTGCCTCTCCAGGGCCGGCCAGGGTCTGCCAATTGTCGTGTCCTCTGTACTTGACCTGGCACAGAGTTAATATTCAGTGGGTGTTCGTTGAGTGAATACATGTGTTTGTGGAGTGAATGCCTGAATTAGGGGATGACCAAGGGATGAGTAAGAGAGGGAGAATAAATACATGAGTGAAAGACAGAGTGAATGAAGCAGGGACTAGAGACATCCTCTGTCTCTGAGCCTTAGTTTCTTCATCTGTAAAAGACAGTGGGAAGGCTTGGCCCGCCTTTCTCCCTGGGCTCCAGCGTGGATCAGATGAGAGGCGGCAGGTCCACGGAGGCCACCGGGTTGCTATCCATGCAGAGCTGAAGTGACCGGTGCTCCCCTCCCCCACATCCTTGTCCCCCGGAATTTATAGATTCCTCATTGTCCTGCACAAAGGCCTTCTTGGGGAGGAGGCGGGGTGGGTGAGGAGACTGGGGAATTAAAAAGTCAGAGGCTGAGTAACAGCCCGCCACACCCGAGGCCCCATAAATCTGCCCTGCTTGCTCCCTGTGAGATGGACTGACTTTGCCCTCACCCCGAGTGAGTGGCTGCTGGCATTAGCTCATCCTCCTCGCAGCTCTGGAGCCTCACCAAGGTGGAGGTGAGAGGGGTGTGGAGACAAGACCCTAGAGTGGGGAGGGGTGAATCCTATTGTTTTATCCCTCTGAGGTCCGAAAGTCCTTCCTCCCATCTCGCTCCGCTCCCTTCCATGCCTCTGTCATTCTAGTCCACTGCTCTTGGTTCGGAGCCGAAAAATGAGCTTTCTGTGAGTTTTCTGCGTCCCTTGGTGAGGAGTCCTGGAGGTCTAGCTCCAGGAGAGCAGCCTCCACCCCGGCTCTGGCCTCTCCCAGAGAGGGTGGGGGCTGACAGCGGAATTGGCAGATGGTGCAGTGTTAACAGATGACGTGGAGAACAGAATTACTCAGCTGCTCTGGCCCTCCATCTTCCCCCTGGAAGGGCATGGCCTTCACACTGGAAAGAGACAATGATATCAACTGGGAGGGTTGGGGAGGAGAGGAGCTGCAGGGCACAGAGGACCGCAAACCAGCACAGGAAAGACCCGTCTCTGCCACCCACCAGCTGGGCGACCTCGAGCAGGTCCGCTAACCTCTCCGAGTCTCTGTTTCCTCATCTATAAAATGGGTCCATGAAAAACCCTGCCTGACCTCACTGGCTTTTATGAGGATAATGTGGCTTTACAACTTGTCAAGGTGTAAAAATGTCAGTGGTTACTTCTCAACTGTAACTGCCAGCCCCTTAGTTGTTTGTAAAATCATTTTTCAAACCTTTTCTTTCTTACAACAAAATAGCATAGAGTCGAAAACATCACAGAGCATCACAAAGCTTCGTAAAACTTTGCCTTTAGTTGTAAGTGTGTTCACATGTCCTGGGGCCAGAGGGAGATGTATTTACTGGAGGTGATGGTCAGAAAAGTTTGAAACATTCCAAGGAGAGGAGGATCTTTAGTGATATCTCCAGAAGGGAATGGTGGATGGATGGAAACCAACAACATGAAACGCACCAGGTGAAAGGGAAATGTAATGCACGGTGGACTGGGGAACCCCAGACTCCTGAGACCTGGCTCTGTGCATGGGTGGAGGGGCTTCCTTAGGACCGACCTGACTGCCCTCTTGGTGGGTAACAAGGCTCTCTCTGCTTTGTGAGATGCCTTGGGGCTGAATCCAGAGGATGCTGTTCCTGAATGCCCACTAGGCCATGGATGCTGCTCCCTCAGCATGGCCCTGAGCTGAGCCAGACAAAATGAGCTGGCCAGTGAGAACCTGGAACTCCTGTGCTGGACTCCTGCCCCTGCAAGTCCACTCAGAGTACAACAGGTGTGATGCAGTGGCAGTCAGGACCCCCTGCCTGAACTTCACCCATGACCCTCATCCCCACCCTCACCCCAGGGGCTGTAGTCCAGAGAGGGTGAACTGGGCAGAAAGGGCCCTAAATCAGTCCCAGACTTCCCTGGCTGGCATTGAGTTACGAGCTGGGGGTTTTGTGATGTAGATCATGGTTGGGGAGGAAGGGGCATGACCTATGGCAGGTCACACGGAACCCCCAGAAGGGGCCAGAGCTGGGGTCAGAGGCCACCTCCTCCATTCTCCACCCCACCCCACTGGGTCCCATCCGTGTCTAGTCCTTAAGCTGGGTTGCGCCATTTCCCCACTGACTGCTGGCCCCAGCTGTACCCGCCACCAGGCCTGTAGGGTTGGAGTAGGGAAGCTTGTGCTGGAAAAAGATCCCAAAGAAAGCGAGAGGATGAGATGACAGTACATTTGGTTCCCTAAAGGTGACTGGTCTGTGCTCCAAACCAGACTCAAGAATTTGCTGAGCTCTTTCTCTGCAGATTTGCCACTGTGCTCTCCCCAAACCTCTTTGTGGATTGAATTCCACAAGTCAAGACTCCTGCAGACCCCAGCCCAAAGGATCAGATGGGGGGAGATATGGCATGACAGTCAGAGGGCAAGATAGAGAGCATCAAGCTGGTGCTCCAGACATTGTATGTTATCAGGGCTTCAGAGTGAGGTGGAGACATAGAGAAACGGAAAGATCCAGACAGTGAGATGAGAAAGATCAGAGGTTGAAAAAATGGAGAAAAGGTGACGTCAGACAGACAGCAAGAAGACAGAAAGCAGTGAAGAGAGCAGGGTGAAGAGAAATTGGAGTGGCCAGAACAGAGCATCCTGGTGAACCCCTGGCAGACCCCGGCAGCTAAGCGATCAAGAGGAGAATAACCAGTGCAATTCCTTTACTGTTAATCCTTAAGGCCTCCTCACTGAGACTCCTCACAGCCCTCACTGGTGAACCTGTATCACCCAGGATGTCATCCAGTATTTTACACATGAACCAGCAACTGCCACTCCCCACTACCACAATCATCTTTATCAGCAAAGACATACACTGGGAGGGTCAAGACCCAACCTGGGGAACAGGCCAGGGGGTGGGAAGGGACCAGCACAGAGTACCCCGGAGGACCAAGACCTGGATAGGGCACCTTGGAACAGGGCATTGCTGCAGGCAGAAGGCAAAAGAAACCTCACAAACCTTCTGGGTACCTAGCCAGCTTGGCTAAAACTGATCTACAGAAATAACTCCCCTGTCCTTTGGGCCCAAAATGGGACCCCACCATCCTCCACCTGTGCACCTGCCCTGCCAAGACCCTGCCTTTGCATCCACCCCGAAACCCTCTACTATACACTCAACTCTGCGGGGTGGGGATGCTCTCCAACTCCTGCCCAGGGCTGCCACCTGCTGGCTGAGAGTGGCCTTGCAGAACAGGAGCCTTGCACAGGCTGGGAGTGGTCTGTACGGGAGCAGCGGTAGCTTCTCCAGGCTTGGGGGAAGAGGATTCGAAAAGCAAAATGTGAAATTGCCTTTTACCTAGCTAGATATCCTTGGGACCTCTCAGCACAGGTTAAAGCCTCCTCTCCCTCCACAGTCATTGCTGAATGGTGCTGCGGGACCCTCCAGGCCAGCGGAGGGTCAGGGAATTCACATTTCCTGAGCAGCCGACACTGTGCCAGATGCAGGAGATAGAGATGACCAAAGTGGGGGAGGCAGTCGAGAACGAAATTAATGATAACTCATGTGAAAAGCACAGAGCCGAAATACGTGCCTGACACAGTAGGTTTCAATGCATAGTTATTAAAGGAGTGAGAGACAGCACTGAGGAGCGATGAATTCCGTGTACAGGAGAGGTTGGGGAGGGACAGGAGGAAACGCTCAGCGGAGTCTTCCTGATTCTCTTCTGTTTTGCTTTTGTTATCAAGTAGTGATTATCTTGGTGGAAGATTCAAACATTACACAAGTTTAAAAAGCAAAATAGGAGGGTCCCCTTTCCCCTCACGCCTGTTCTCCTTCCTTAACCACTGCCAATGTTTTAATGAGCATCCTTCTTTATAATAGTCCTCAATCTTGCTGCACATTACAATTACACAGGTAGATTTAAAAACTCCTTTTGCCCAAGTTATGCCCCAGATCAATTACCTCAGGATTTCTGGGGTGGGTTCCAGGCATAGCTATTTTTAAAAAGTCCCTGGGGCCGGCCGTGGCCGAGTGGTTAAGTTCGCACGCTCCGCTTCGGTGGCACGGGGTTTTGGTGGTTCGGATCCTGGGCACGGACATGGCACTGCTCATCAAGCCACGCTGAGGCGGCGTCCCACATGTTACAACTAGAAGGACCCACAACTAAAATATACAACTATATACCGGGAGGCTTTGGGGAGAAAAAGGGAAAATTAAAATTAAAGTCCCTGAGTAATTACACTGTGCAGTCAATGTTGAGAACTACTGTTCCAGCCCTTTCTATGCATTTACAAATATGTAAGCAGGCAATCACACACATACGCACACATACCATAAATATATATTTATTACTTTGGGCTTTTTTCTCCTCAATTAACAACATGTCTTGGAGATATTTTCAGAGCAGACCATATGGATCTATCTTAATTTTTAATGGAGGCATAATCTGCATGCGTATATTTTTAAGCCCTTCCTCTAGTGAACATTTAAGTTGTTTCTAACTTTCTTTTGCTGTTATAAACAATGCTGCCAAGTATATACAGTATACCTTTGTTCACATATGCAAATACTATCTTGGGAAAGATTTCTAAAAGAATTTTTGGGTTAATGTGTATGTACATTTGTTATTTTGAAAGACACTGTCAAAATGCTTTCCAAAAATACTTCACTTTAATTTACATTCCCCCAATGGTGTAAACACTTAATATTATTACTGTGTAATTTTTGCTAAACTGATGGGCCAAAAGTAAGATTTCATTATTGTTTTAATTTGCCTTTTCCTGCTTACTTGTGAGATTAAGCATCTTTTCATATATTTATTGGCCATTTGTTTCTTCTATGAATTAATTACCACATCTTTTGCCTATTTTCCTATTAGGTTTTTTTTGAGGAAGATTAGCCCTGAGCTAACTGCTGCTAACCCTCCTCTTTTTGCTGAGGAAGACTGGCCCTGAGCTAACATCTGTGCCCTGCCCATCTTCCTCTACTTTATACGTGGGATGCCTACCAGAGCATGGTGTACCAAGCGGTGCCATGTCTGCACCCAGGATGCGAACTGGCGAACCCCAGGCCACCAAGAAGCAGAACGTGTGAACTTAACCGCTGTGCCACTGGGCTGGCCCCTAGGTTGTTTTTTAATTAATTAGCATTAGAGAAAATTCTATTTCCAATGATGTGACTGGCTGGACTGTGGACTGACCTTTCTGAGTAAAACATTAAAAATGCTCGTTAAAATACAAATGCAAATCATTTTAAAAGCAGGGAAGAGTTGGCCAGGTAGCCAGAGTTTATTAGGTTAAAATCTAAGGGAAAGTAGGAACTCAGGAAAACAACAGGGGATCTGCTTTGGTCTGAGGACATTTGTTGAATCAGGCAAACTTGAGCTTCAATGTCAACAGCCTGTATCTTTGACAGAACCAAGGTGAGGAATTTAATAGATTTCTTTAAAAAGCTATGACTCCAAAGGGTACACCCTTAATGTAAGATTGAACTTGAAATAAATCCACCCCACTGTCACCCCCAGGGGACTTTAAGGAGAGCTGCCCCAGTGCTATACTGATGGAAAGGCTCTATCCCTGAGCTGTAACCACTGGCCGATCCTTAAGCTGATCTGCAGCCCAAGTTTACTTTACCTCAAGTGACCCCAAACTCTGCAGGTCAGAAATACTTGAAAGTCGTTCATGACTGGCAGTATCTCTAAGTACCTGGCAGAAGCAAACGCATATCCTCTGAAAGAAGACCTTTTCATCCTCAGCCTCAAGGAATTTCCAACAAAATTTTCCAGGGAAAATAAATAGCTCACAGTTACAAAAGGAAAAAAACCCACTAAACACAAAAAGGAAAAAAGACTATCGGCGACATCCTTTTGCCATGTAAGGTAACATATTCACAGGTTTTGGGGATGAGGATGTGACCATCTTTTGGGAGACTATTATTCCTGCCATTGCAATGGTAGTTCGTTTCCGAATGCTGGAAATTATAGAACTTTAAAAAAATTAAATGGACAGAATTAACAGCAAATTTGATACAGCTGAAGAGAGAATTGGTAAACTGGAGAACAAGTCAAAAGAAATTATCCAGAATGCCTCATAGGGAGAAAAAAAGAGATGAAAAGTTTAAAAAGATGTTAAGAGATATGGATAACAGAGTGAGCAAGATAACCTATGTTTAACTGGAGTTCCAGAAAGAGAGAAAAGAAAGAATGAGACAGTGGCAGTATTGAAGAGAATTTTCCAGAATTGATGAAGGACAACAATTTATAGATCCAAAGCAGGATGAATAAAAATCCAAAGAAAGATAAACAATAAGAAATCCGTACCTACACAACAGAGTAAAACTTTAGAACACGAAACACAAAGAGAAGATTTTAAAGACAGCAAGAGAAAAAAACACAAGCTTTAAAGGAAATAAACTGAGCTCACAACAGCACAAAGAAAGTCAGAAACCAGTGGGGTATTTTCAGTGTATCACTGCACCCAGAAATTGCAAAATACACATTCTTTTCAAGTACACATGAGATATCTGGCAGAATTCGACCATACACTAGACCACAAAGCAAGTCTCAACTGATTTTAACTATTTAAAATTATGCTCTATGACCACAGTGCTAGAAATCAGCAACAAAAATATAATCTCCATGTATTTGGAAGTTAATAAATGTACTTCTAAATAATTCATTGGTCTAAGAGGATATAATAATAGAAAAACTAAAACAGTAATTAGTGGGAATTTAAAGTCTTAAATGCTGATATTTAAAGAGGAGAAAGGATGAAAATCAATTAGCTATTTGTATGTCTAAAAATCAGAAAAATTCTAGCAAACTAAACCAAAGAAGGGGATGGCCCCGTGGCCGAGTGGTTAAGTTCGCGTGCTCCACTGCAGGTGGCCCAGTGTTTCGTTGGTTCGACTCCTGGGTACAGACATGGCACTGCTCATCAAACCACGCTGAGGCAGCGTCCCACATGCCACAACCAGAAGGACCCACAACGAAGAATATACAACTATGTACCGGGGGACTTTGGGGAGAAAAAGGAAAAAAAATAAAATCTTTAAAAAAAATAAAAATAAAAATAAAATAAACCAAAGAAAGTAAAAGAAAATACATTTTATTTACTTATTTATTTTTAGGAAGATTAGCCCTGAGCTAACATCTGTGACCATCTTCCTGTTTTATATGTGGGACGCCTGCCACAGCATGTCTTGACAAGCAGTGTATAGGTCCATGCCCAGGATCCGAGCTGGCAACCTCTGTGCTGCCAAAGCACAGCACACGAACTTAACCGCTATGCCACCAGGCTGGCCCCCCTAAAAAATACATTATGCTAGATAAGAGTGGAGGGCCGGCCCTGTGGCCAAGTGGTTAAGTTCTTGCGCTCAGCTTCAGCGGCCCAGGGTTTCGCCAGTTCACATCCTGGGTGCGGACATGGCACCACTCATCAAGCCATGCTGTGGTGGCATCCCACATGCCACAGCTAGAAAGACCCACACTAGAATATACAACTATGTACTGGCGGGCTTTGGGGAGAAGAAGAAGAAGAAAAAGGAAAAAAAAAGAAGATTGGCAACAGATGTTAGCTCAGGTGCCAATCTTAAAAAAAAAAAAAAAGATGAGTGGAAACCAATGAACTAGAAAACAGATAAGCAACAGTGAAGCTCAAACATTCCTTGAAAAGACTGATAAAATTGTCACATTTTGGTGAGCTTGTTCAAGAAAAATAAGAGGAGGAGGCACAAATTACTGACATAAGAATAAAAATGGGGACTTACCTATATATGTCACAGATATAAAAAGGCTGTAAGAAGATATGAGCAACTGTATGCCAATATGTTTAAAAATTTATATGAAATGGATGAATTCCTAGAAAAATATAACTTACCAAAAATGACTTGAGAAAGAGAAAATAACAAATAGCCCTATTACCATTAAAGATAGTGAGTTGGTGGTCAAAAAATCTTCCCATTCATAAAACTGCAGCCCAGTTGACTTCACTAGAAAGATGTAACGAATATTAGGAATAAATATTCCTAATTCCCTCGCAAACTTTTCCAGAAAAGAGAGAATAAGAGAACACCTCAATTTATTTTGTGAGGCTTTTTTGTGAATTATTTTATGATATCAAAACTTGACAAGGATAATAAAAAGTAAAAATTATAGGTCAATCTCATTCATGAATATAGATGCAAAAATCCAAAAGCATTTATAGATAAATGATCAAAATTAGTAAGAAAGCAGCCGGCCTAGTGGTGTAGTGGTTGGGTTTGCACGGTCTGCTTTGGTGGCCTGGGGTTCGTGGGTTTGGATCCTGGGCGCAGACCTACACACCGCTCATCAAGCCATGCTGTGGTGGCATCCCACATACAAAGTAGAGGAAGATAGGCATAGATGTTAGCTCAGCAACAATCTTCCTCAAGCCAAACGAGGAAGATGGGCAACAGATGTTAGCTCAGGGCCAATCTTCCTCACCCAAAAAAACAAAACATCAGTAAGAAAGTTTACAAAGATTGTTTGAAACAAAATCAATATGCAAAAACATATATTCTATTAGAATACAATATAAAATATAAAGTAGAATATAGAAATATCTGGTTTTTATATTCCAGGAACAAGCACTTAGGAACTATTAATAAAAATTAATAAAAGGCTACTATTTACTTACTATCAAACATGTATTTAGGAATAAATCTTTCAAAATATATATAATAGTCTGTTAGTCAATCCCATATCAGTATTTGAACACACTGAAAAACGCTGACTTCTTACTCTCATTCACTGAAAATCTGCCAGGTGTCTGGGGGATTACCAACGGGGCAACTTAGTGACTCAGGTTGTTTTCATCCTGTGGCTCCACCATCTTGATGGGAGGCATCCTCCCCCATCACCAAGGCAGGAAAAGAGTTTGCTGGAGAGCCTGACACCAGCAAGAGAATGCACTGGTTCACAAGGGACACGTGTCAATTTCACTCACAACCTATTAGCCAAAATTAGCCACACAGCTCTGCCTAGTTGCAAGAGAGATGGGGAAATATAATCCTCCCGTGTGTCTGGAAGAAAACAGAAGAACTGGACAAGGGTGGGCACAATAAGCCTCGAGCACAGACTTTTCGGGAGAAAATTATAAAACAGAGAGGCATTAAAGAACATCTAAATAAACAGAAGATATACCATGTTAAGGATTCAAAGATTCAATATTATAAAGGTGTCAGTTTTCTTCAAATCGATCTACAGATTCAATGGCATCTTGATCAAATCTCAACACTTTTTTTTTAGTAGAATTTGATAATCTGGTTATCTATTGCTGCATAACAAACTACCCCCAAACTTAGTGGCTTAAAAATCATTTTATTTTGCTCACAATTTTGTGGGTTAGGAATCCAGGAAGGGGTCAGCTGGATAATCCTTTCTTAGAGCGTCTAATGTGGTTGCAGACAGGTGTTGACTACAGGACTGGAGTCATCTGAAGGCTGGCTGTCTAAGATGGCGCCCTCACATGATGCTGTTGAATCTGGCTGGAGGCTAGAAACACAGCTGGAGCTGTCAATTATAGCGTCTACAAATGGCCTGTCTATGTGACCTGGACATCTCACAGGATGGTGAGGGAGTAACCCGAGAGGGAGTCATTTGAGAGAGTGTCTGGAGAGTGAGCTTTCCAAGAGACCAAGGTGGAAGCTGAAAGGCATCTTCTGACCCAGTTTCAGAAGTCACACAGCACCGCTTCCACCATAAGTCACTAAGACCAGCCAGATTCAAGGGAAAGGCAAATAGACCACCTCTCAATAGGAGGAGTGTCAGAGAATTTATGACCATCTTCACTTTACCACAGTTGACAGATTTAAAATTCCAGTAGTTCAAAGGACCAAGAGTAGCCCAGACACTGTTAAAGGAGGAAAATAAAATGGGAATACTTGCCCTAGCAGCTATCGTGGTTTATTTTAAAGCGACAGTAATTAGGATAGTGTCCTTTTAGCCTGGGTATAGACAAATAAACCAGGTGCCTTCTCTGTGGTTTCTTCATCTTCAGTGCATGGCTTCTACCTCATGGTCCAAGATGACTGCTCTAGCACCAGACATAACTTCTGCAGCCAGCAGGAAAGATGGTGGAAGATGAGAAGTGCACACTCCTGCCTAATTAAGGATACTCCTGGAAACTGAACACACCCCCTGCACTTACTTGGAGTTAGTTCAGGCCAGAGCTTAGTCACATGGTCATACTTACTTCAAAGATGGCTGGAAAATGTACTCTCTAGCTGGGTAGCCTGTGCCCTGCTAGAACTCAAGAGGGCCTATTACATATAGCCCACAACACATGAAGAGATCCAGCACTATCAGTTATTAAGGAAATGCAAATCAAGACCATGACGAGATACCACTCTACAGCCTTCTAATTGGTAAAACTAAAAAGTCTGACCATGCAAGTGTGCAAGAAGATATAGCCCCACAGGATCTCTTTTACATTACTGGTTGGAGTATAAGTGGCACAAACAATTTGGAAAACAGTTTTGCATTATCTCCTAAAATTGTATAATTAAATGATTTTTGACTCAGCAATTCCACTCCTAGGTATATGCTCAACGAATATACACGATTGCATAGACAGTCTTGCAAGAGTGTTCACAGCAGCACAATTCATAGTAGCAGAAACTGGGGAACAACTCAAATATCCACCAATAGGGCAGGTGATAACTGTGGTATATTCACACAATGGAGTATTACAAAGCAACCAAGAGGAATGGACTACAGCAACACACGGCAATGTGAATGAATCTTAGCGATATGGTATTCAGTGATAAAAGCAGACAGCAAAAGACTACACAAGGCATTGTAATCTTTTAAATAAAATAACTCAAATTACAGAGGGAGAGAGAGAGAGGGCCCCTGACGATGGTTTGACTTACCATTTTTCAACTTAACGATGGTGCAAAAGCAATACGCATTTAGTAGAAACCATACTTCGTATTTTGAATTTTGACGTTTTCTTGGGCTGGCGATATGCAGTCTGATCCTCTCGCGTGACGCTGGGCAGCGGCAGCCGCAGCTCCTAGGCAGCCCCGTGATTACGAGGGTAAGCAACAGATACACTTACAACCATCTGCACCCCTCCAACCATTCTGTTTTTCACTTTCAGTGAGTATTCAATAAATTACATGAGCTATTCAACACTTTATTATAAAATAGGCTTTGTGTTAGATGATTTTGCCCAACCGTAAGCAAGTGTTTTGAGCACATTTAAGACAGGCTAGGCTAAGCTATGATGTTTGGTAGGTTAGGTGTATTAAATGCTTTTGTGTGTGTGTGTGTGTGTGTGTGTGGAAGATTAGCCCTGAGCTAACTACTGCCAATCCTCCTCTTTTTGCTGAGGAAGACTGGCCCTGAGCCAACATCCGTGCCCATCTTCCTCTACTTTATATGTGGAATGCCTACCACAGCATGGCTTTTGCCAAGTGGTGCCATGTCCGCACCTGGGATCCAAACCGGTGAACCCCAGGCCGCCAAGAAGTGGAACGTGCAAACTTAACCACTGCACCACCAGGCCGGCCCCTTAAATGCATTTTCAACTTTCAATATTTTCAACTTATGATGGGTTTATCAGGATGTAACCCCGTCATAAGTCAAGGAGGATTGTATATAGGTAATATATACACTTTGAAGGAATACCTAAAGATGGAATAAAGCAATCTATAAAGGAAAGCAACAAAACAATGGACATGAGATTCAGGATTCTAGCTGCCTCGGGTGGAGACAGACGGAATAAACTGGGGAAATCGTGTTAAGATGTGGTGTATTGTCAAGTTCTAGCTTTTGTTTTGGGGGGAGGTATTATAGGTTCTTATTGCTTTATTAAAAATAATTAACTAACTAATAAACTAAAAAAAAGCAGACTATACAGGGACCAAAATGAGAATATGTCATGAACTGGGGATTATGATTAATCTGATTCATATAGGTCTAAGAAAGAGAGAAAAAGAAATGCATCTATATCAACAATAAGCAAAAAAAAATATGAGACTTGAGCTACCATAGCAGGACAAACTATAAAGAATCTAGAAATCAACCTAACAGTGAATGTATAAGACCATTCTGGAGAAAAAAGTTTAACACTTTTTTTTTTGAGGAAGATTAGCCCTGAGCTAACATCTGCTGCCAATCCTCCTCTTTTTGCTGAGGAAGGCTGGCTCTGAGCTAACATCCGTGCCCATCTTCCTCTACTTTTTTTTTTTTTTTAATATGTGGGACGCCTACCACAGCATGGTTTGTCAAGCAGTGCCATGTCCATACCCAGGATCTGAACCAGAGAACCCTGGGCCGCTGAAGCGGAACAGGTGCACTTAACTGCTGCGCCACCGGGCTGGCCCTGGAAATTCTTCTTAAACAAGACCCAAAAGCACAAAGTATAAGGAGAAATTTTGATGACTTTAACCACACCAAAATTCAAGATTTCTTTCAATGAAGTTCACCACAGATAAAGCTAACAGAAAGGTTTATAACATTGCCATTTCTAAAACCTATCTGACAATGGGTTGATTATCTAGATTTTTAAGAGGAACTCCTGAAAAATCAGTAAGAAAAAGACAGCAAAGTCCAACAGAACATTGGACAAAGGCTATGAACAGGCGATTCGAAGTCAGGGAAACAAGAATGGCTATCAGGTATGCGGAGAGATGCTCACCTTGTTGATAATTAGAGAAATCCAGTGTAAAATCGTAATATCACTTTATAGTTCTGCACCATCAGATTGACAAAAATTAGAAGGCTGAATAATTACAAGTGTCGACAGGATGGAGGGAGACTTTTAAGAACTGCTGGTGGGAGTAACCCGACAGTACCTGGTCAAAGAGCATGTACGTGCCCTATGACCCAGCAGCCTCAGAGACGCTCTCTCGCAGGTCCACGACTAGCCATGAACAAGGACGTTCAGCGCAGTGTTATTTGTAGCAGCAGGAAGTTGGAGGCAACCTAGATACCTATCACCAGAAGAATAGATAAGTAAAAGGTGATGGATGCACACTATGGAATTCTACGCAGCAGGAAGAAGGGCAAAGAAAGAGGTAAAAAGGTACGCCCCACATCTTTTATCAAGAGAGCAAAGACTTTTCCAGGAGTCTCACTCATCAGACTACGGCTTTCATTTCATTGGCCAAAACTGTATCACATGGTCATACCTAACTGAAAGGTGACTGGAGACAAGCGGGGTTATAGATAGGGATTGTGTCATCTAACCAGCGATGTCTGACACACAATCTAGTAGATTTCTTCTAATTGCTGCATAGAATTCCGTATGTGCATTCACCACATTTTACTGTGATAGCTAGAGGTTCAGCATCCATCTTGTGACCATGGGGAAAAGTGGAGAGACTCCCAGAGAAGGCCCTGACGTCATCAAGTTACATCAACACCAACAGCTTCTTATCCCTGACCGTGTTATCTTGTGTGAAGAATAAACTTCTATTTGTTTAAGCCACATGTATCAGTCAGGGTTCAATTGCAGACAACAGAAATAAGTCTGGCTAGTTTAAACACAACGAGATGGCTGGTTAGTTTAAGCATACAGAGATGGAGAAGCAGGCTCTAGGTCCGGGAAGAACTCCCAGCTTTGAGAGGCACATGACCTCTGCCGTGATTGGGAAAACAACAGTCACTCCTACAGGAAGCTGATGAATCAGGAAGCTGCTCCCCAGAGCTCCCCCCGTCCCCCGCATCTGTCCTGATCTGTGACAGCAAAACGGATGTCCCGTGCTATTTAGCTCTGTTCCAAATTTATATCTTGCACAAGAACAGAGCCTAAATCACAGATTCCTAGCTCAAGGGGATCTGGGAAGTGTCATTTTAGCTTTCCAGCTTCTGCCGTTCAGAAAAAACACTAAAAGAAGCTTTGGGTTGAAGCTTGGCAGTGGGTCCAGCCCAGCAGCCAACCATGAGCTCGGCTTCTGGTTACTTACAACCAAAGGCACTCCTAGTTGATCCACGTCCTATGCACAGAAAGCAACAAGGACAGACCTGCAAAACACTGCACCGAGTGAAAAAAAACACACAGATGAGCTCTGTAACGCAGTTTACAGGTGTTAGTGAAAACATACACAAATCAACACTACCTTTTACAATGAAATGTGTATTTTCAAGGATACATAAGTGCGGAATTTACCGTAAAGAAAAAGAGAAGAACAGCTGTAGAGATCAGGGATGAAAGAGATAAATTAAATAAAGTAAAATAAAACAAGAGAGAGAGCTTGTACAGTCTGATGGTGGGAGTGATATAAACAGCAATTTGATTGGCTCAATTTTCTACACCTGAGATCCAAAACAATCCATTAAATTTAATATTAATTTAAAGACTAGCTTCAAATAATTTATTATTAATTTAATAATAAATTTAATTTATTTAAATTAAATTATTTATAATTATTAAATTATTAAATATTGATGCAATTTAAATATTTCATATTTAATTCACCACACCAAAGCTAGCCCATTGAACTTAATATGTCATCATTTCTGTACTCCTACTTAGGCAATGTTTTATGTTTTAATTTCCCCGGAATTTCAAAAAACAGGTCCAGGTAACCCATAGAGACCCACCCGCCCCGAGGGCTCTGTAGTCCCGGCCCCCAAGAAGCGAGATGCCTGCGCTGGCGCCCTCTGCCACCCCCGCCCCTCACCAAGCTCCGCTCCGCCAAAGGGGAAGGGACCTCCGGCTTTCGGGGCTGGGTCCCGAGACCTCACGATCCTCTCGTCCTCCAAGGCTCTGTTTCTGGCGCAGCGGGTCTTCCTAGAAGACGGAAGGTGGGCGCGTCTGGGGGAGAGGAGGGTCTTACTCTCAGAGCCGCCCCCGCGGGGCGGAGCCGCCGGGCAGTGCCCAGCCCGCTCTGGGCAGGATCCTGGGGCGGGACTCGGGCGGCTCCAAGAGAAGAGCCCCCGCCCTCCCGGCCCCTCATCCTTGCTAACCCGTCTTGATCCAGCTCAGCCCTGGGTGTTTGCAGTGGCTGTTTCCGTAAGTCGGGCCATCTGTTACCTGCGTTCTTCCTGGGAAGAGGCAGTCCCCGTCGGGCCGCTCTGGAGACCCGGTGAGTGTGCTCTCAGGAGGCTGGGGGATACTGTGGGCTCAGGCGGGGCCCCAGCAACAACTGCCTCCTAGGGCCCCTCCGAAGCCAGGTGAGGTCCCGTGGCCAGGAGAAGACCACCCTCTCCTTGAATCTCACTGGACCCCTTCAGTAAACCCCTTCTGCCTTCTTAGGGCTCATGCCACTCGCGTCCCTCCACCGGGCGTCCTCTCTCAAAGGCGGATGGGGCGGGACACCCAGGAAAAGGCTCTCCCTGGGGCAAGGGTTGGGCGAATTGCAGCTGTTGGGACCCCTCTCTGGGATCCAGGGAGACACTGCCCCCCTCCGTTCTGTGTTATAGATGCCAGCGGTGTGAGGAGGAGGGACTCGCCTTCTTGCCCCCAGGTGGAAAAGGAAAAGCTGCCTTTGCGAGGGGAGGGCTGGACATGTCTGAGGCGCTGTCCTGCCCCAGCAATGAGACCCCTGCCCCAGGCTGCAGACTGGGGGCCCTGTACTGGGCCTGTGTCCGCAATGACCCTGCCCAGCTCCAAGCCAGGCTGGATGATGGGGTCTCCCCAGAAGAGGCCACCCAGGTGGACGGCAACGGGAGGGTGAGCAACCCCGGATGCTTCCCAGGCCTGCTGGGGCAGCTCTGCGTCCCCACCACGCCATCCTGGTCTGACTCCCTGCGAGAGTTTCGCACTCAACACCCACTACCTGGGTCCTCAGGAAGAAGGGAGGGGGTGGGACATCTCTGGGACCTATGTGGGTTTAGAGGGCACAGGGGCTGAGCTGCCCCACCCCCAGACAGGCCTCATGGTCGCATGCTACCACGGCTTCGGGAGTGTCGTGGCCCTGCTCAGCCGCTGCCCTTTCCTCGATGTGAACCAGCAGGACAAAGAAGGAGACACAGCCCTCATGCTGGCTGCCCAAGCAGGTGTGAGGCTGTGACCCCAACTTCTGCCGGTTCCCCCCTTTCAGACAGGGCCACAGCCCGCTACTTTTTGCATGATCTCCTTGCACCCCAGGCTCTGCCATGTTGGGTGGAGGGTGGGTTTGGGGCTTCATCACCCCCTTTCCTGATGAGCCACGCTCTACCGTTGGTGCCCTGCAGGCCACGCGCCTCTGGTGAGTCTCCTGCTGAACTACTATGCGGGCCTGGACCTGGAGCGCCGGGACCAGCGGGGGCTGACTGCGCTGATGAAGGCTGCCATGCGGGACCGCTCGGAATGCGTGGCTGCCCTCCTCATGGCAGGTGCATAGGGCCTGGACTGGCATGCGTGGCCTCCAGTCCCTCCGCTAATCCTCCTCGCCAGACACTAAATCAGCTGTCATAGTTGCAGAGCGGAGAGAGGTGGCAGTGGAGGATCAATCTAGGCCAACCTCCTGGAGGAGGGGAGTGTGCTTAGGCCTCTCACAGTCAACAAAGTCCGGCTATGGATAGTTCTATTTACATGGTGAATGGCAGTCCCAGAAGAGAAAGCTCGGGAGAATAACCTAGATGAAATGAAAAACCTAAAACAAAAAAGGCTGGGATCTGGAACCAGAGTCTCGGGTTCTAGTCCTGGCTCTGCCACCAGCCGAGTGACCCTGGGCAGATGGCTTCCCTCTTTGGGCCTCATCAGTATAAGGAGGGTGGTGGCCTTCTCTGGGATGACTTCCAGCTCTGACAGGCCAGGGTTCCAGGGACACAGTGATGTGTAGTTGAGGTATGTGGAGTTGTTCCGAGGTGAAGTCCATGCTGTCCATGGAGTCGTGGGTCCTCATTGTTCCCCGAGGTGGGGCTGCCCTCTGTGGGTCCCTCTGGGTGATCCTGGCCTCCGGATTTTCCCTTCCCCATCCTATCAGACTAGGATTGGGGAGCTCCGTACCCCCTCTTTTGTCTCAGTGACTGCTCCTCCCCGCCCCCCAGGATTAGAGGGGCATAGTGATGAAGAGAAGAACCAGGAGTGGGAACCAGCAGGACCGCCCCTCCACCTCCCCAGAGTGGGCAGCTCAGGTGTCTCCCTGCCCTGGGCAACCTGCACACCACCCCTCTGCTCAGTTCCTTGGTTCAGTCTTAAACAGGAGATTGGGATGTGGGGCTGGTCCTGTCCCTGGGCTGTAGCCACTGAGGGCTCCCAGATTCCAGCTGCAAGAGGATGGGACTCTATGGTTTTTTTTGTTTTGTTTTGTTTTTGTTTTTTTTTTAAAGATTTTATTTTTTTTCCCTTTTTCTCCCCAAAGCCCCTCTGGTACATAGTTGTGTATTCTTCGTTGTGGGTCCTTCTAGTTGTGGCATGTGGGACGCTGCCTCAGCGTGGCCTGATGAGCAGTGCCATGTCTGCGCCCAGGATTCGAACCAACGAAACACTGGGCTGCCAGCTGCGGAGCCCACGGACTTAACCACTCGGCCACGGGGCCAGCCCCTCTATGGTTTTGAATCTAACCCAAATCAGTCCTGCTGCTAAAGAACCTGCCCTTCTGCAAGTCACCAATCCTGTCCCACCCCACGTCCCCCTTGTAACCTCCCCCCACCCAGGTGCTGACCTGACAGCGGTGGATCCCGTTCGAGGCAAGACGGCCCTGGAGTGGGCACTGCTGACCGACAGCTTCGACACGGTGTGCAGGATCCGGCAGCTGCTGCGCCGGCCCCAGGTGGAGCAGCTCAGCCAGCATTACCAGCCCGAGTGGCCAGCCTTGCCCGGGCTCGTGGCCCAGGCCCAGGCCCAGGCCCAGGCCCAGGCCGCCCCATCTCTCCTGGAGCGACTACAGACCACCTTGAGCCTGCCCTTTGCCCAGTCTCCTCAGGAGGGGGGTGTCCTGGACCACCTCGTGACCATCACGACCAGCCTGGCGAGTCCCTTCCTTACCACGGCCTGCCAGACCCTGTGCCCTGACCACCCACCTGCACTGGGCACCCGAAGCAAGTCTGTGCCAGAGCTGCTAGGCAGTGCCCCGCCCCCTCCCCCAGTGCCCCAGCCCCCTCAGGTGGTCCCCGGCTCCCGGGTCTTCGTCCCCTACCAGAGCCCTCAGGGCATGTTGAGCATGTGCCCTCAGTGGCTACAGCCCAGGGACAGTACCAGCCCCAGGCCCCAAGCTCCCAAGATCCTCCTCTCCAAGGCACCCTCATCTCCCTGGCAGTGCAAGCTGAAGCCCCGGCCGTCAGGGCATCGAATGCTGGCCCTTCCTCTCTGGAGATACCAAGAGCTCAGGATGGAGAGGAGGAGGCAGGAGGAGGAGGAGGAGGCCAGGTTGTCACAGAGCCAGGGGAAGATGGGCTAGGCTGGGCTGGGAGCAGGTAATAGGCCCCTTGCTGAGGCCCCTTTGCCCTCTAGAGGCCCTTCAGCCTTCCCATCCTTCTCTGTGAATAACCGCTGGACGAGGTTATTCACACGGCATTGCTCGCCACAGTAAGAGAGTAGAAACAACCTAAGTATCCATCAGTAGGGGACTGGCTAAATCAATTATGGGTGTAATTACTGTACACCCATGTGATATATTCTATATAGTGGTAAAACAAGAGTAAGAGAGCTCTTTATGTTCTGATATGAAACTATCTTCAAGATGTATTAGGTGAAAATAACCAAGGAGTGGAACAGTGTGTCTGGCATGCTACTATTTGTCAAAGTGAAATGTGCACCAAGATAAACTTGACTAATACAAATAAATAGTGGTACCAAGATTTATTTAACTACTTAATGAGTGAACCAGCAGGATGGATCAAAGGAAGAAATGAGGGCCGGCCCTGTGGCCAAGTGGTTAAGTTGGCGCGCTCCGCTTGGGTGGCCTGGGGTTTCATTGGTTCGCATCCTGGGAGCAGACATGGCACCGCTCATCAGGCCATGCTGAGGCGGCGTCTCACATAGCACAGCCAGAAGGACCTGCAACTAGAATATAGAACTATGTACTGGGGGGCTTTGGGAAGAAGAAAATAAAAAATGTTTCAACAGATGTTAGCTCAGGGCCAATCCTTAAAAGAAAAAAAAGGAAAAACCATTATTGACAGTCAGTGGAAAAAGGAATGCTGGAATAAGATTGCAAAGTTAGATACAAAAATGTTAATCCCTGCCTGGCAATAAAACTATAACTGGTTGTTGGTTTTTTTTTTACCAGACAAAAATAATTTGCTATGTATCAATCTACAGTTTAACCTCTTAACTTTATAGAGTCTGGGCCCTAATCAATAGTAACTAGTATGTCAGCAAAGTTACTTCCCCTAGATGACCCGTAGGTGGGGTTATTAGCCAGTGATCTAAAATATCTTTGAAAGGGCACAGTAATTTTTACAAGTGCCTTATTTACAGGTTTTGGATATTCTTTCTTAACACATTGTGACATAAATATATTTGCTTGTTTACTCATAATAATAAAGGCAACCACTTATAAGGTGCTTACTATATACATTAATACATTCAACACTCAAAATAATCCTATGAGGATCTTTGAGGACATGCAGCACAGAGAGGGTAAGGAATTGCACAGGGTCTCACAGCTAGAAATAGGCAGAGATCAAGAGTGAGAGCCAGCCATCCAGTTGTGGAGGCCAGACTCTTAACACTAAGCCACACAGCCTCCCTGGCACCTCCCTGGAGAGGAGCATGGAGGTCTTCTCTGGAAGATGACCGCACAGCGGGTCACGGCCGGAAGGGAAACTTCTCACTGAATATCTTTTTGGACCTTTTGAATTTTTAAAAAATAAACTTTAGTTTTTAGAACAGTTTTAGATTTACAGAAAAGTTGTGAATATGGTGCAGAGAGTTCCCATACACCCCACACCTAGTTTCCTCTATTATTAACATGAGTATAGAACATTTGTTACAATTAATGAACCCATATTAATACGTTATTATGAATAAAGTTCATGCTTTCTTCAGATTTCCTTAGTTTTTACCTAATGTCCTTTTTCTGTGCAGAGCTCCAACTAGGGTACCAAATTACATTAATCGTCACGCCTCCCTACGTTCCTGTTGACTGTGACAGCTTCTCAGATTTTCCTTGTTTCAGATGGCCTCCACAGTTCTGAGGAAACTGGTCGGGTATTTTGTAGCGTGTCCCTCATGGGATTTCTCTTTTGTTTTGCTCATGATTGGCCAGGGTTTATGGGGTTTCAGGAGGAAGACCACAGAGGTGACACGCCATTCTCCTCACGTCTTAACAAGGGTACATACGATGAACGTGACCCACCACGGTTGAGCCGACCTTGAGCACCTGGCGGAGGTCGTGTTTGTCAGGTCCCTTCACTGTAAGTGACCCTTTTCCTCCCCGTTTCTATGCTGTACTCTTTGGAAGGAAGTCATCCTATGAAGTCCACGCCGGGGGGGTACACTCCATCTCCTTGGGGGGAGTATCTATGTACATTATTTGGAATTCTGCACAGAACGTTTCAACCTTTTAGTCATAGATTACCAAATTTTGAAAAATTAAAAAATAAATCTGATCTTTGAATAGGGGATCTCACACACACACACACACACACACACACACACACACAGAGGCGGCAACGACTAATAGGGTTGACAGAGTGCCCTTTCTCTCAGAGGGTTCTGAAGGCAACTATGGTGGACTGGAGTGGGTTCAAGGTTAACTGCCATTTCCCACCTCTGCGGTCCTGAACCAGGCACTTAACTTTCTCTTGCTTCCATTTTCTCATCTGTTAAACGGGGGAAAGATTTGTCAGATAATATGGGTAAACTGTAAAGTGCTACCAAGAGTTGGGGTGCTGTGGAAGGGCCCTGGGGAATCGAGCTTGACTGAGCTGCTTCAGGGCCTCCAGGGTGGGGCTAGAGTTCCTCGCTTCCCGCCCGGCGCTGGCATCGGGCATGGCAGACAGGGAAAGAAACGACATCTGCATGTTCCAAGAAACAGCATGCGAGGCACAGCCCGCTGGTTACATGCTTTGACCCGGGAGTTGGCCTGCGACCTTGGGCAAGTTCCTTAACCTTTCTGAGCCTCAAGGCTCTCCTTCAGAGAAGGGAGGTAATGACAACGTGCGCACATAGGGCTGCCGTGAGAATTCAGTGAGACACTGCTGCTGTTCGCACTGTGCCTGGCTGTGTGAATATCATCACCATCCTATTCCATCCTCACAACCTTCCTATTTTACAGTTGAGGAAACTGGGGCTAGGAAGGTTAAGCGACTTGCCCAAAGTCACCAGCTGCAAAGTGGCCAATGACGCTTGGAGCCCAAGTCTGTGATCCTCCGAAGGCTGTGTCCTTTGCACTGCAGCTAGTGACCTCTGCCCCCAGCCCGGGTCCCCTGGTCCTCTGAACCTCTCCCTCCCACTTCCAATGGCTCGAGTTTTCCAAGGGTGCAGGGGTGACCACAGCATCTTCAGGGCCAGAGAACCAGCCTTCTGTGGCGCTCTCCCTGCCGGCTGGCGTGGGGTCGACCTGGGACGGGAGGCTCAATGGGCAGGTAACGCCTGGGCTCTGGTTCAGACAACATTTTCCAGCAGAGGGAGCCTCTCCACCTTGGAGGAGACCCCCACCTCCATCCCTGGTCTTCTCCAGGGCAGCTAGAGTCCCAGGCCTGCAGTCCAGTAATTCCTGCTCCCAGGCCGATCCATCCCCCGCTAATCCTCTAACAGCGCCTGACAGCCTTTCAGGCACCAGAGGGGAGGGATCCTAGGACGGCCGCTCTGCCTGCACTGCCCCAAGTCAACCTCTCGACCGACATCCCAGCTGCTCCCCACTCCACACAGCTCCAGAGACTTCCAAACCGAGTCCTTGTCAGCAGAGGCCAGAGAACCCAGGACAAGGCCCCTGAATGTGCAGAACACAGGCCACCGAGAAGCTGCCCTGCTACGTCGGACAGACCTGGGTCTGAATCCTGGCCCTGCCTCTTCCCATCTCTGCGACCAGGGACCTCTCCCAGCCTCGGTCTGCCCATTTGTAACATCGAATGGTGATAACATATAATCACTACTTTCCAGGGTTGTTGTGCAGCCTCAACAGTGAGAGGTGTCCGAGGCACTGAGCGGCCTGGCACACGGTCAGCGCCGGGAAACAGCAGCCTTTGTGACGGTGCCGAGCAGCAACAGGGAGGAAACTGCCAAGGGGCCAGCTCTGTGGAGGAGGCCAGCGGACGTGTCCTTGAAAGCCCACGGTCTCCCCTGTGATTCTAGGATCCTATCCTGGTGGCCCTGAAGTGAAAACACACACTTATCCCAGGCAGCCTTCTCAGACCAGCTCCTGCACAGCTCTGCACCCCCATCCCCGCGCACCCCCGGCCCGCTCCCCATCACTGCAGCACCGACGGCCGGCCGACCTGTCCCTTGTGTGTGCATGTGTCCACCCTACACCCTGGCAGACAGGGGGCTCCTACAGAAGGGACTGCCAGGTTGGCTCTCCTGACGCACACTGGATGTCAGCCAGGCTGGTGGGGACTCCTGGGGAACCCCCCTGACTCCTGCGTGGGCAGAAACCATGTCTGTCTCCCTCCATGCTGGCCGATATAGGCTCAATAAATGCGTATAGAAGAGAAGTGAGTTCAGGCTCCACCAAGGTCCAGAATGCTTAGAGGGGCCTTTATCATCTCCCTCCTCCTCTCAGGGGCTGCCCTGGTTCCTGGAGTGGCAGTGTCCTCAATTATTCCAGGGCATGCCCCAGGAAACCCCTGTCAGGTCAAGAGAAGGCAAAGGAGTACATATCTGGGGGAGGACAGAAGGACAAGTGGGGACTCATTGGTTCGTGTCCCCTTTTCCCCACACGGGGCGCCTGGACAAGAGTCCCTTCTCTCCAGCACTCATGCTTTCCACATGGTTGAAAACATCCACACGTCTTCCACCACACCCACCACCGGCCAGCCGTGTCCCTCCCCACGTTGCCGTCCATCCCCCAGTCCGCTCCTCACCCTGACCCCTCAGACCTTTCTCCTGTCAGCGCTCAGCGGGCCACATTGAGAACCCATCTGGCCAGGGTTCATGCAGACATTCAGACCTGCTCGCCTCTCTCCCTTGCCTCAGAAGGACTGTGGTTTTTCACGGTTAAGGAAGACACCACATCTGAAGCCAGGACTGGAGGGCAAGGCATGAGGTTGGATGGTCTCTGAAACTTCGAACACATGCAGGCAATGTCACGTGCAGACACACGGTCAGCCAGGGTCCTACCGGGACCCGCAGGGTCACAGGTACAGAAGTGCACACAGGTCCACTGGCCCACAAACTGCTAGTGGCAGTTTGAGAGGCCCCACACGCTAGCATGCATAAAAACACCCCACCACAGAGGGACACAAACACACAGTCTCACTGACAAAGGAAAAAACAAAGATTGGGACCCCCCCCCCTCCCTGGGGTTCCTGGCCCCTCTGCTCTGCCCCCAACACTTGGCATTCCCCCAGCCATCCAGCTCCATACTTTGCCTGTGTGACTGGGGTCAAAGTTGTGGAGTCTGTCTGACTGCTTGGAGCAGGAGGTGGGGGGCTGAGGGAGGGCCAAACCTCACTCTCAAGTCCTCCCTTTAGACCCAGCTGTCCTCCTTAACTGTGAAAAGCCATGGTCCCTCCAAGGGAAAGGAGAGAGGTGAGCAGGTGGAAACCTACACTCTGCTCTTGGGCTATTTACTCCAGACCAGCCTTGGACACCCCCGCCCCGACCCCCTACATCCGCGCCAGGGGTCCACCTTGGAGATCAAGGGGCAGAGGCCTGCGGATGAGGGGGTCCTGGAGACCAGGGCTCCCCGAGGGCTCTCAGTACCAGGCCCTCCGGTGCTGGAAAGGGCAGAGCCTGGGCACGGATGCTGGAGAGGCGGGAAAGGGGCAGGATTTATGGCATTTCCCCTCCAGCTGGAAACAAAGGCAGATTCCTGTGTCCAGCTCCAGCAATCCGGTCCCACCCACCCGAGTGGCTGGAGCCGAAGGAAATCCCACTGGCCTCTGGCCTCGCCCAGCCACTCAGCCCCTCTTTCAAACAATCCCTCTCCCAGAGGGGGCCATTACCCACTCTCAGATCCTGGGGACCCCTTCTTTGTCCAAATACCAAGCCTTCTCCATCAGGGATGGTGCTCTTGGTCCCTCAGACTCTCTCCCCAGGCAGCAAGAGTCCCTTTAGCACCACCCAAGAGCCTGCGGGCCCCCTACCCCCTTGCCGGCCAACTCTGCCCACCTTCACCCCAGCAAACGCAGGCCCTGATTTCTTTACAGTGGGCGTGAGTCTGGATGCCTCTAGGAACTGCTGTGCCATCCAAAATGCTCAGCAAGGCCCTCAAGGCGTCTCCCCCGTCCTGAGTCTCAGTTGAACGTCCCCGAGTACCAAGATGGTTCACCTCAGCTAATTGACACCGCATCCTTTATCGTAGCAAAACTGCAGCTCCAGCAAAGGGGGAAAGGGGGGCTCGTCAGCTGGTGAAAACTCAGAGACACTGTGTGATACTGACAGAACAGGAGCCAAAGGGATACAATTTAAACTTACAGAATAATAACATCACCATCACCAATTAAGAGGGAGAAAGAAGGGAGAGAATCTAAATCTAAATTCTGGAGCTTTTAAATAATGCCTGAAACTTTTTTTTTTAAACCATAGGCTATTTAAAAAAAATTTTTTTTTCAAAGTTTGGCACCTGAGCTAACAACTGTTGCCAATCTTCTTTTTTTTTTTCCCCAAGCCCCCCCCCACCCCGCCCCACCAGTACATAGATCGATATTCTAGTTGTGAGTTTGTGAGTGCCTCTGGTTGTGCTACGTAGGATGCCGCCTCAGCATGGCCTGATGAGTGGTGCCATGTCCCACGCCCAGGATGCGAACCGGTGAAACCCTGAGCTGCCAAAGTGGAGCGTGTGAACTTAACCACTTGGCCACGGGGCTGGCCCCTGCTTGAAGATTTTAAGTCTAGAGATAGCAGAAAGACAATACCGCCTGGCATCACTTACACGTGGAGTCTAAAAAAAAGTCAAACTCACAGGAGCAGAGTAGAAAAGTGGGTGCCAGGGGCCGGGGGGCGAGGGAAATATGGAGAGGTTGGTAAAGGGCACAAACTTTTAGCTATAAGATGAATAAGGTCTCAGAGTCTACGGTAAAACATGGCGGCTACAGTTGATAACACGGTATTGTATCATCGAAATTCCCTAAGAAAGTAGAACTTAAATGTTCTCACCAAAAAAACAAAGAGATAACTATGTGAGGCGATGGATGTGTTAGTTAACTAGATGGAGGGATCCTCTCACAACGTGTATGTGTATCAAACCATCACGACGTACACTTTAAATAGCTTACGATTTTATTTGTCAATTATACTCAATAAAGCTGAAAAATATGGAGGTAGCAGTATAAACGTATCATTTAGAGTTGTCGAAGTAAACGTCAGAGGAACAAACAGCCGACACTTTGAGAAGGGGCTGGCCCCAGCATGGGGGGTGCAGTCCAGTCCCCTCTCATTGTAAACTCTTCTGCAGAATCTTATTTATTGATTTTACCCCACGCTGATTCGGGATTTCTTTAATATTTTCCAGAATGGCTGTCTCATGCTTCGAAGGCCCTGTAGTAGCTATGCCTTCATCTGTATCACGACCCCTCTGGTGGCTATTAGAACAGTCACCATTTAGCACCCAGTAAGGAAAGAGACCCCTGTCCCTTGGCCAAGACTCCGCTCTCCTGGCACTCACTTTGTGCTTTTTCCTACCCCACAGCTCAGCCTCCCTTCCTTAAAACAAACCGGTCGTCTGCATGGTCTTACAGCTGCTAGAGAACTCTCACAGATACTCGCTTTTATTCTGAGAGTGTGGTAGAGAAGGCATTACCAGCCCCTCCTTACAGGTGTGGAAACTGAGGCTCACACACAGGGGCTCCGACTCCAAGCTTGGGCTGTTCCCACTCTCTCTCCTCTTCCTCCAGTGGCGGGGCCTGTTGGGTGCAGGAGAGTCACAGAGCCTCAAGGAGGCAAGAGGGGAGGGCCATCCAGAGGTCGCAGGACTGCCGGGCAGGAGGCCTTACTGAAGCAGCTCCTCCTCAGGGCCCAGGTTGCGCGCCAACCTACCCCGAGGCATTGTGTGGGCACCGTCTAATGTGGCTCCTGCCCTGACATGCCATCCCTTCCTCAAGAGGTTCCATCCTGAGATGAGTCATCCTGAGGGCTGAGGGTTGGGCAAGGAGTGGATGAACTCATCCAGGGGACATCCTGGAGGAGCCGGCGAGAAACAGGAAGGTGACTCGGTGGCTGGTTCCTCTTCTGCCAGCCTCTTCCTGAGGTGCTGGGCAGAGCTATGGCTGCCCCCAACCTCCCCAACCCTCGGTACCAGCCAAACTGCCCTTTTACCTGAGCTGTGGTGACAGGGCCAGGGACCAGATAGTTTCCTGAATCTTAGAGCCAAAGAAGATCATATAAGGCTGAGAAGGACCTTCGGGAGTATCAGGTCTGACCCTCTGAGTGTACAGAGGAGGAAACTGAGGCCCAGAAAGGTGATCTAAGCCTGGAACCCAGGCCCCATGGCCCTTGGTTGACTGTTCTCTTCGGGACACCAGGGTGCCTTCTGCCCTGAGCTGAGGGAGACCTAAAGAAGTCACTTCCTCTCCCTCTTCCTCCAGGCAAGACTCAGGCTGCATCTAGCCCACCAAGCTGAGACTCTGTGTAGAACAGATGGATAAATGAAATTCACAAGTATCTGCCCTTCTGCCCACAGTTCCTTCTCCTCGGGCACCCTGTTCTCCTGTCTTCATGGTTCTCATGTTTGAAAAAGCCCTAGGTTGTCTGATCTAAATCTCCACTCTGCAATTTGAGTGGAGCAAAGCCCAGCTCACCCTCTGCTAATTTCCCTCCCTTGCTTTTTCCTCCTCCTTATCCTGATGCAGAACCAGCTGTGCAATTCGCCAGGCCCCCGTGCAAAATGAAAATGCTGGGCCCTTTGTTCAAACATTATTGAGAATTTCAGGATGGCAACAGCAGAGCATTAAACCAAGCAGAGGCGTCTGCACAGGTTGAACACCCACAAAGCTGGCCCCGCCCTCATGTCAAGAGTAATGCTTCAACGCAATATTCATATCTGGTCCTGAAAGGGCCACTCCCCTGCCTTCATGCAGACTCTGTGTCACCTCCCTGCCCCAGCTGAGAATCTCCCTGCAGGTTCACTCCACACACCCTTCCCAGGGGCTCCAGGCCTCTGCTTCTTACGCTGCTGGGAAATCCTTCTGAATATCTAAATCTAAATCTCAGTCCTCTGGGCCTGTTTCCTCTTGTCCTGTCCTCACCGATTATGGGGAACAGCTGGTTCTTCTGAGTAATTAATTCTTGCAGACTTGGACACAGTCTGTAATTCCTTCTCCCTTTCCTCATTGGGCTCTGTCTCCACTGGGCTTTCTCCAACTGTGTCCCTCCTCTGAGGCCTTCCCAAGATTTCTGCACGTTCCCAAGATTCTCTGCGTGCTGTGGAAGGCACCAGGTTCAAGAAGCCCCAAAGAGCACGGGTCAGGGTCCAGAGGGCTCAGCACTCTGGGAACCGGGGCAGGGGGTTGGGGGGTGTGGGACGCACTACCCAGCATTGAAGAACAGCCCATCCCCTACTGGGCCCTGTCTTCCTCCTCCAAACCCTACTCTTGTATCTGTTTCATGAGCCCTTCCCAGATAAAGTCCCCCATCCCCACTGATGCTCAGCTTTTGTCCATCTCCATGTTTCTGTTCTCAGTGTGTGTCTCAGACTGAATGCTTCCCTTGGGGAAGCCCCCACTTCTGCCTCCCAGGACAGAGGTCCACTGGCTGCAGTTGGGAAAGGTTTATCAGAAGCCATAGTAGGGCCGGGGTGAGCATGGGTCTGGACGATGGACAGGCAGCCACACTGCTAGTTCTCCAGCTAATCGAGTGCCGAAGTGGCCGCTATAATCTGCAAGAGCAGATACTGTAATCCCATAGTACTTCCTATTGGCTGCAGGACACAGCTCCGTCCTGACACTGAAATTCGGGTGTGCCTCGGTTCTGGGATTCACAATGCTCACGAGTTGTGAAGCAGCTGCAGGGTGGGGGCTGGGGAGGGTTTCTGCAGAGGAAGTGAGGTCAGTCAACAATTGATGCCTGTTTGAGCCTTTACCCATTGTCTCCCCCAGCCTCTATTCCCGGCAACGGGTGGGGGTCCCTGGCCCATCTCACAGAATCCCCATATTAGAGCAAGACACTGTAGAGGTCTGCTCCTGCTCCTAATACCCTGGTCTTTCCACTCGGCTCTGAGGCCACCTCCTCCCAGCCTTGTCATTTATTAATTTAATTAAACACTTTCCGGAAGGGCCTACACTGTGTCAGGCTCAGCAGACAGCATTTTTGCTTTGAACCGAGCATGCAACATTTCCCTTCATTTTCACAGCCCTGTGAGGCTGGCTGTTTATCACACCCTTTTAGCAGATGGGGAACTGAGGCATGGAGAGGTGTCGCTTATCTAAGGCAACTAGTCTGGATTCCCAGACTCCAGGGTCTTTGTGGATAACCAGGAGGCCAGGAATAAAACCATAAAGCCGGGAGTCCTGCCTCCAGGCTGCTTACGGTGGTCATAAAGAAGGACAAGGATGTCAGAGCTCAGAGCCTGAGGAAGGGTGTCAGGAGGAAGAGTCTGTTTCTCCCTGGGGGAGAAGCCATTCTGCACCCCCCACCACAGCACCTTGTCCCAGTGGTGTCCCACAGGAGGTTCGGTCCCCAGCTCTAAGACTCCATTTGGTGGGGTGAGAGGTCTGCCTCGAAGGGGGCAGTCCAAGGCGGTTCCAAGCCTCTCCCTCCGTTCTGGTCGCCCACGGTGGGGAGAGGCGTCCTTGTCACCGAGCTGAGCTGTGCTGCGGCTGACCGATGGGGCTGAGCCGTCCTCACCATTGACCCAGAGCCGCCCCATCTGGGCCTGTTTACCCTGCGCTGAGCTGAACGCAGAGAGGCTGTGGAAGAGGGTAGGGGACAAGAGTGGGTGAAGGGGCCCGAGGGAGGAGACTGAAGGATTCGGACCGAATGGAGAGTCCCCAAGTGGAGAGACAGTCCCCGCCGGGGGTTGGGGGAGGGGGGAAGCCAAAATATTTGAGACCCTGCCAGCCCCAAACTCTGCCCTTGCTGCTCTGAGCTTCTAGGCCCAGGACCGCGGGCTGAGGGTGCCAGAAGGGCAGGTGACTTCCTTTCCCTTCCTCCTCCCCGCATGTCCATCCCTTGGTGCCCCCCCTCCCATCCCAGGGTTCCAGGTCGCCCCCTCAGCAGCTCTGAACGGGAGGGACGCCCCCAACCCTACCCCGGCCGTCAGATGGTGCCTCCTGTCCCTGCTCTGGTCCCCATGGCTCCGGCCCCGGACCCCACAGGACCCCCCGCGGCCCGAGTCCAAGGCCCGCCCCCTCGGGGAGGCGGATGTGGGAGGCTCGGGCGGGGGCGGCGATCCCAGCGCTGGGGGGTGGGGGACGGCCGCCCCCAGGGTCTGGGAGCCTCGCGGGGGAGGGTCCAGCCTCGCAGCCCCAGCGAGGGGCGAGCGGGCGGCCGTCGGCGAGCTGGGCAATAGGAAACGGTTTATTAGGAGGGAGTGGTGGAGTCGGGCCAGGCAGGAAGACGCTGGAATAAGAAACATTTTTGCTCCGGCCCCTTTCCCAGTCCCGGGAGGCCGCCGCGCCAGCCGCGCCGAGCGAGCCCCTCCCCGGCTCGGCTCCAGCCCCGCGCGGGCCGCGTCCGGACCCCGGCCCGCCGGCCAGCGCTCGTCGTGCCACCGCGGCCGCCGCCGGCACGGGAGGCGCCCCGCCCGCTGCACGCCCGCGCCCCAGCGCCCGAGCGCAGGCCCGGAGGTGAGTCGGGGTCCTCGGGCGCGGCGGGGGAGGGGGGCCGCCCGACCCTCGCCCCGAATGGGCCCTTCCTTCGGGCGGATCCCAGAGACCCCCTCAGAGTGGTCGCCGCAGCCTCTGCCCCAGCTCATCCCGAGAGCAAGCTGCCCTCGCCCTCCGTGCACATCTGCCTTTTATCCCACCCAGACTGGGAGGGGGCTGGGCTGACCCGGCTAAAGGATCAGAAAACGGTGCTCCTGGGGCCAGTCACTTAACTTCTCCGTTCTCCCGCCCTCATCCATAAAATGGGCTCATGGCCCTCCAGGCGGCTGGCCGTGACCTGGGAGGGAGGGTCCGCTTCCAGCGCTGTCGAGCTTCCCCTTGACGCCCACCTTTTCCAGACCAGCCCCTGCAGCTCAGGCTTCAGGAATCTGACCCTGAAACTCTATCCCGCAAACCTCACCTGGAACCCTGCGTGGTCAGATGATCCCCTGCCTGGCCTTCCTTCAGGATCCAGGCCAGAGGGCATCCCCGTCTCCCTCTAGGCTGGGACCCCAGGTTTTCAGTCTGCCAGGAGGCCGGTGGTGTTGAGCCCATCTCTGGGCTGGCCGCAGCCACTCTCTATTCTTCTCCAGGGATGTGCATAGTGGACAATAGCTCCCACTCTCTATGGGCAGCTTCTGGCTGAGTCAGAGTCTGTCCCCTCTGATCCCGCACTGCCCCATTTGTCCTAGTATCTGTGCTCCCATCTCATGGGGTGGTTAAAAATAGCTACCATTTATTGACTACTATGTAGACACTTAGATTTATTTTTCTCATGTAATCCTGGCGACAACCTAGCAGAAGAGGTGTTATTATGCCCATCCTACAGAAGAGGAAACAGATTCAGACTTGAATCACTTGTCCAGAGCTCCATGGATGGTGTAAATGGCGGGTTGCCCTTTTGGTCACATTTGTTAAGTGCTTACTGTGTACCACTTAGTACCCTGCTAAATGATTTTACTACATTATGCCTGTGAAATGAGTGGTATTATTATTGCCATTTTTCACAGGAGAAGCCTAAGCCTCAAAATGATTAACTAACTTGCCCCAAATCTCACCACTCTACGTGCAGAGGCAGGATTTGAACCCAGGTCTACACAGTCCAGAGCCCACGTCCCAGCTTTTGTGCTAACCTGTGCTGCCTCTGCAGTCTGTCTGAGACCGTGAAATCCAGGCTTGATGCTACATCACTCTGCTGTGACAGGCTAAGGCAGTGATGCAGATGAAAGGGCTTGGTGTATGATAAGGGGCAACCCAGATCGAGAGGCTCAGTCTGGTCCTCTCTGTTTGGGTGAGAGCTGCTGACGGGCAGAGCGGGCACCTCCAGCCCCTTCATAATCACCCCTGTGCGGAGCCACTGCTGCTGATGGGAGCAGGTTTTCTCAATCCCTCAAGTGGGCTGGGAAGAAAAAGATTGACAACCACCTTCCAAACACAGCCCCACCTAAGACTAAGCCTTCGGCAAACAGATAACTTCTGTCTTCACATCTAAACAAACCCGCATCAGGCACCTGCTGATGACGACAGCAGCAGGCACTCTGTTAATGCCTGAGAGACCTATTCTTTCTTTCTGCTCCGAGAGACTCACCTAACACCAAACGTCCGTAGGAATAAAATGAGCAAACGAAGATTTCTTGCCAGCAATTTAAGTTGATCAAGACACATGGAGTGATTATGGGCAAGAAACTTAACATCCCCGAGCCTCAGTTTCCCCATTGGGTGGTTGTGAGGATGAAATGAGATCCGTTAAAGCTCAGTAGTTAGCACATAAGTAGTGCTCAGAGGAAGTTCTCTTCTTATTGAGGGTTTCACAGTGGTAGGTTAATGTTTAAAATTAGTCTAGCATTTGTGATTTCTGGCCAACAACAGTGATGCTTCTGTCAGCAGGAGGTCTTTCACGGAGTTTTGCTTAGAAGTGAAAGGATGCCGCCAGTCCCCAGGAGTCCATCTGTGCTCGAGTCAGATCTCAGAGCGAATCTTGCAGGGTCAGCTCTGAGTTTGGACTAGACAGGACTCAGCACCCTCCTGTACTTAGCCCTACACTGGGCCCAGGTAAAAACTGGACAGTCACGATCTACTCCACTAGATCCCCAGGATTAGACCAGAAGTGAGTTCTGCAAATGCTGCCTGGCCCTCCCTGCCCTGCACTCCCAGGCTTAAGATGTCGAGAAGAAGCCCTCACCCTCGCCCCGCCCACCCTCTGCAGTCCTCCAGTACAGGGGGAGGCCCCCGGGGGGAGGAGTGAGAGCACCCCACATCCACTCATCCAGGAGGCCCTGCACAGTGAAATGAAAGCAAGGGGACCCGTCTTAGCATGGTGACATTTCTCAAAGTGGGATACCCACACAAACTGATCAGAATTACCTGGGGAACTTTTACAAAACGCATGTTTCTTGCTGGGCCCAGATAGACTGCATCCGAATCTGGAGTGGGAGAGAGACCAAAGAATGTGCATTGCTAACGAAGCACTTCAGGTGATTGATGCACGAGAAATTGGTGAGAGGGTGGCCTGGGGCCTGGCCAGAGAAGAGGAAGCATGGGTGGAGGATCCTAGAAGGAAGCCGGATTTCATCCTTATTGTTACCCACTTTTTCCTTCCTGCCGTGTACCCTCTCCTGAGCTGCTTTCTGAGCAAGCAAAGGCTGCCAAGGATGGCTTCCCGCCTGTACCCTAGTGGACAAATTCGGCTTGTCTGGGGCTCACTCCCCCTCCAGCCTCCAGTTCTCCTGCGAGTCCTCACTGTCTGCCAGGAGAGGCAAGAGACAGGAGGTCAGGCAGAGGCTGGGGACACAGCTGCAGCAGCCCAGGGCTCCGTTTCCTCCCCCAGCCCTGGGCCTCTGGGGCAGAGGAAGCCCGTGCAGGAAGGCCAGAGCTGCCACCAGCCAGAGAGGCCCATGAAGCTCCCCCAACAGCCGTCCTGCCCTCAGAGCCTCAGCATCATGCATCTTCATTTGGCACCTTCTTAGACTATGGGCCTTCTGCAGCTTATGTGGCCATATGTCCAGCCCTACCAGCCTCACCATGTGATGTCAGAAGACACTCTCCCTCGTGTTAGCTGCCCCTGCCTGGGGATTTGGTCCCCAGGCACATAGTTGGACACTCTCCACCATTTAGAAAGTTCTTCTTGCTGTCAGACCTCAGTCCTTCTTGCTGCAGCCTCAGCTCTTATCTTCTTGTTCTAAACCTTTGAGAAATGAAGAAGGGGGTGGCTTCTGAAGCACTAGTTCTGGATTGGGGACTACCATAGATCAGAATTACTTCCCTTAACTAACTCTTCACCAAACTTCTGGAACAGTTCAACCTCAGCCAGCCATGGAAGGTCAAACATTTAGTATCTAAGTGTGTTTCGCTTCCTCTCCCACATCAGTGGCCCTCCCCCCATGCTTTCTCATGACAGCAAGGAGAGAGAAGGGGGCCAGGGAATGGCTCAGAGGGCATCTTGTACTCTAGTGAGGTGGCAGAGAGATTCCTGCACAGCTGGCATGACCCAGCACTGTCAAAGCTTTGTATGGCTGTTATAATCCTGAGGGCTCAGACCTGGCTGCCCCCCTGGATTGGGAGACAGAGTAGAAGGAGCACTGGACCGGGAGTCTGGACACCGGGGTTGTACTCCTCGTACTGCCACTGAATCCTGTCTGACCTTGGACAAGTCTCCTCCTCTGTCTGAACCTTCAGCCCATCTGCTCTAAAATGAGGAGCTGGGCTTGTGACCCACAAGGTGTCCCCCAAGAATTCGGTCATGAGGGTGTTCCAGCCCCACGTGGCTCCTGCAGACCCTGTGGCTGCTCCAGCCTGCCCTGAGAATGTGCCCTGAAGTCCCCGCCGTGCGTGACTCCGGTCTGTTCTATCCGGACCTCAATCTAAACAATCTTGATTCCTGTTCCCAGCTTGGCGGGACCCTGAATGGCAGGAAGTGAAGAGAGGAGCCTGTTTATGTTCGAGGCAGCCAGGGCTGGGGGGGGCACTGGGGAAAGGGTGGGCAGGGGTGGAGGCTGGGAGGGGGTGGGCAAGAGGATAGAAGGGTGGAGGGCTGCTCAAGAGATGCCCCTGCCACCCTAGCCCCGTGCCCTCTGCGCCCTCCGGCCTGAGCTCAGCAGCAGAGGGCACGGCTGGGAGTCCCCCAAGCTCTCAGTCACTTAAACGTGGCTCCCCACCCCTCACCCCTAACAGGATGGTTTCCATGGGGAAGTGAACCAGGACTTCCCCTGCAGGCCCCGCCCCAAGGCCAGACGCAGGGAGTAGGGAGGAGGCCTCCCTGCCCCCCCCCCCAAAAACTCCCAGTGATTTCCTCTGAGTGGGAGGGACCTGTGGTCAGTGGCTGAGAACACGGAGGGGATCACATTTCACAGATCTTAGTGCATCCTCTCTCCTGCTCCTCTCTTCAGGATCATGACCTTGGACCCCCCCAGGAGAGGCCTTCTGATGCTACTGATGGCCTTGGGCCTGACCCAGAGTGAGTACTGGGGGAGCAGGTAGGGAACAGGGGCCTGGATGGAGAAAGGTCTATCTGGGCTCAGCTCAGCTCTTGCTGGGGCTGAGTTTGAGGAGCTGGGGAGAAGGGATTTAGGAGCTTGGCTGGAGCGTGGGAGACAAGCTCAGTTAGGCTAAGCTCCCAGCTGCCCCAGCCCTCTGCTGTCCTCTTGATTCAAACCTGCAGTCTGGTGCTCTGTCGGTCTCCAGGGTGGAACTACTCTCTGGAGGTGCAGAGAGTGGGGACGTTGGCAGGGAGGGCCTGAGAGGGCCCTCAGAGTTGAGGCTGGGGGCCAGGGCTGGGCCTGGAACTGGGAGGGGAGGTCCTAGGATCAGGGAGGCAACAGAGGCCTGGTTCTCATAGTCTCAGCTGCCCCTAGTTGGGGGTAAGGCTGGGGAGGGAAGGAGAGTCTGAGGATGGAACTAAGGGACCAAGGCCTCAAGGGGTTTGTTTGAGAGGTCAGAAGGGAGAGGGCTGTGGGACAGACATGGGTAATGGTTTCAGCCTGGGGAGTTGGGCCCAGAGTGGCTGAGCTTCTGGTGTATCTCCCAGGCGACCCCGTGAAGCCCTCTCGGGGCCCACTGCTGACCTGCACATGTGACAGCCCACACTGCAGCAGGCCTACCTGCCAGGGGGCCTGGTGCACGGTAGTGCTGGTGCGGGAGGAGGGCAGCCACCCCCAGGAATATCGGGGCTGCGGGAACCTGCACCAGGAGCTTTGCAGGGGGCGCCCCACCGAGTTCGTCAACCACTACTGCTGCTACAGCCCCCTCTGCAACCAGAACGTGTCCCTGGTGCTGGAGGGTATGTCCAGCTGCCCTCCAACCCCTCCCCATCTCCTCAGACCTTGCCCTCCCTGTCTTGCTCTCCTCTCATGCTCTGGCCAGGAGGGTGGGGGTGGCAGGACCCTGGAACTGATGGCAGAGTGGCAAGGTAGGGGGATCTGGCCTGGTGGAAGCTGGGCCTCAGTTTCCCCCCTCTGGCAGCCACCCCAACTCCGGAGCAGCCGCAAGTAGATGGCCAGCTGCCTCTGATCCTGGGCCCTGTGCTGGCCTTCCTGGCCCTGGTGGCCCTGGGTACCCTGGGCCTGTGGCATGTCCGGCGGAGGCAGGAGAAACAGCGGGGCCTGCACAGCGAGCTGGGCGAGTCCAGCCTCATCCTGAAGGCATCCGAGCAGGGGGACAGCATGTTGGGGGTATGGGCATGGGGGAACCTGGGACACAGGGTGGTGGGAGGTAGACAGGAGCCACAGAATCAGAGGGGATGCAGAGTGACAGGCAGCTGAGAAAGGCACAATCACAGACACTCAGAGATTCGAGTGGGCGGGGAGCTGGGCGAGGAAGGAGCATCAGAGACACAGTAGGAGGACCTAGGTTGAGGATGGAGAAAGGGGCTAGGGTGGGTGGGGGCGGCCTCTCAGCGGCCTCTCGGTACTCCTAGGACCTCTTGGACAGTGACTGTACCACGGGCAGTGGCTCGGGGCTCCCCTTCCTGGTGCAGAGGACAGTGGCACGGCAGGTTGCCCTGGTGGAGTGTGTGGGTGAGCAGTGGGTGAGCCGAGGGGATGGGGACTAAGGGCTCCCATGAGCTTGGAGGGCTGAGGGAGCTCTTGGCTTCTGGAGTGATAGGCAGGGCCAGGCCTGAGTCAGAATGGGCATTCTGCTGAGCCAGGAGTGGCTGGAGATGGGCACGGCTAGATCCTTCTGTAGGAGCCGGGGTGGAACAAGAGGCAGATGGGGATGGCCTGCCAGCTGGGTTTGGGTCTGGATTAAGTTAAACATAAGTGTCAGAGGTTCTGCAGATGGGTTCAGTGCAGCATCAACATGGAGCACTCTTCTGGGGATTACTGTGCCCAGGGCCTTGGTGTGACCCTCTCCCTCCCCTCTGGCCCAGGAAAGGGCCGCTATGGTGAGGTATGGCGGGGCCTGTGGCATGGCGAGAGTGTGGCCGTCAAGATCTTCTCCTCGAGGGATGAACAGTCCTGGTTCCGGGAGACGGAGATCTACAACACAGTGTTGCTCAGACATGACAACATCCTAGGCAAGCAGGGGGTTGCTATGCCAAGCCTGGGGCTCTCATCCCTCTGCACTCAGGGCTGGAGTTGCCAGGCCTCTGGACATTGACCTAACCCTGACCCTAATCTCTGTCTCCAGCTTCCTCTTTGACCTAAGCCAGACCAGCCTCAGCTGGTCTCAGCCCTAGCCCCAGCTTTGCCCTGACCCAGCTTCTTCCCCTGACCCTAGCCCCAGCCGGGATCCTGACCAGTCCAGCTTCCCTCATCCCTAGGCCCCTCGGCTGAGGCATCTGACCCTCTGCCCACAGGCTTTATTGCCTCAGACATGACTTCCCGCAACTCGAGCACACAGCTGTGGCTCATCACACACTACCACGAGCATGGCTCGCTCTACGACTTTCTGCAGAGGCAGACGCTGGAGCCCCAGCTGGCTCTGAGGCTAGCTGTGTCCGCGGCCTGCGGCCTGGCGCACCTGCACGTAGAGATCTTCGGCACGCAGGGCAAACCGGCCATCGCCCACCGCGACCTCAAGAGCCGCAACGTGCTGGTCAAGAGCAACCTGCAGTGCTGCATCGCCGACCTGGGTGAGCGGGGCGGGGCAGGGGTGGGGCAGGGGCGGGCCTTCCGCAGGGGGCGGGGCAGGGGCGGGGCCTCCGCAGGGGGGTGGGGGGGGGGGGGCCCCTCCGGGGGGGGGGGGGGGGGCGTGCCCTTCGCAGGGGGCGGGGCGAGGCGTCCGCAGGAGGCGGGGTCGCGCACTCTTCCTCTCCGCTTGGTTCCATCCCTGCTGGTTTGGGTGCGTGGCGACGACGACGATCCTGATTGGCTCTTTAAAACTTAGAGATGTTTGCTGTCTCATTTCACCTCCGCAAGAGCCCCACTAGTTGCCTAAACGCTCTTTTCAAGCCCAGCCTCTTTCCATCACACCACCCTGGCTCCAGGAGTTGGGTTGAAGGGGCGGGAAGCCAGGAACCTGGGGTCTTAGTCTGGCTCAACTGTCTACATTGCGCCCGCCTCACTAGGCCTTGGGGCTCTGCTCTGCGAAATGGGCATAACATGCCTGCCTTAGACAGCGGCAGTTGTTCCTGTGGCTGCTGTCTCCCAGGCCACCTCAGGGCAGTCTCCATTTGCCTGTTCCTCTGTGTCCCACCGCCTTGCTCCATCCCCACCTTGCCCCCTGGACCCCTGCCTCCCAGAGCTGCCCTGTCTGGGCTCGAGTGAGCAGCAGGAGTGACAGACCCGGTACCCACAGGCCTGGCTGTGATGCACTCCCAGGGTAGCGATTACCTGGACATCGGCAACAACCCGCGAGTGGGCACCAAGCGGTACATGGCCCCTGAGGTGCTGGATGAGCAGATCCGCACCGACTGCTTTGAGTCCTACAAGTGGACAGACATCTGGGCCTTTGGCCTGGTGCTGTGGGAGATAACCCGACGGACCACTGTCAATGGTGAGGACCCACCTTGCGCAGGATGGGCAAAGGGGAGTGGGGCAGGTGCATAGAGAGGCAGACAGGCAGGAGATGGGGGCCTCCTGCCATGGTTAGTGCCTGTGGCCTGAGGGGTTTGTGACCAGACCTCCTGGATTCCCTCCATTGTCACTCACGAGCCGGTTCAGCTGAGTGACCTATCAAGGTTCATCTGAGTCTGCCAGTCTGCGATTCTGACCGTAAAATCTTGGGTAAGTGATAATAATAGAAATGTTAATAGCAGCTAACATTTATTGAGTTTAAATGTGTGCCAGGTGCCGTGCTGCATATATGTGTCATCTTATTTAATCATCCTGTGCTGGCAGGGAGGTGGTATCGCTCAGTGGTTAAGAGCATAGGCTGGGAATCTGATGGCCTAGGTTCAGTTCCTGATTTCACCACTGACCATGGGCAGGTTACTTAACCTCGTTGTGCCTCAGTTTCCACATTTGTAAAATGAGAATGAAAATAGTTTCTAGTTGTTGAGATAATTCAAATAAAGTTTTCAGGACACTATCTGGAGCTGTTTTGGAGCTCAGGAAATGTTAGTGGCAATTCCTGTTGTAATAATGAGTGCCTGACACAGTATCATGCCCATTTTACATCTGAGGGGACTGAGGCACAGAATTACAGCCAGCTAGAGGCAGCACTGGCGTCTGAACCCAGGCAATCTGACTCTGGGGCCGGTGTTCTTTATCACTGTGCTCACTTAAACCTCTCTGGTCCTTGGTTTCCTTGTCCACGAAAATGCCTGCACTGTCTGCTTATTGCTACCTCATTATTCCTGAGGGTGCTACAGGAGACTCAGCTTAGGAGGGGCTGGGAGCAGGCAGAGGGACTTCATTCCCGCTGGCCCCGTAGAGGGGGCAGCCCTATGGCTGGTGCCCTCCCAGCCTGGGGTAGATGGATGACGGTTGGTGGTCTGGACTGGGTGGAGAGGCTTGTCGGTCTTTGTGGAAACTGTCCGTGGGGAGGGGCTGCCTGGAGTCCTGACAGGTTGGGGACAACCCTCAGGATATGACTGGAGCTCTGCTCCTTGGGGACAGGGCCACTCTCATTTCCTGAGCATCTGCCAGGAGCCAACCCTATGCCAGGCTTCATTTGCCCTCAGTGGTCATCGACTGGTGGAGGCTGAGGGGTAACCAGTCCCTCTGAGAGACTCTCGAGGGGCTCAGATTCCTGCCCCTTCGGGCGTGGACTCCCAGAGTGGGCTCTAGAAGCTGGGGTCAGGGAAAGGGGGTGCCTGGAGGGAGCCGAGCCCCCCAGGACCAGGCTGCAGGCAGGCAGGAGAGGAAGGCTGGCCTGCCCGGGGCCGAGGGAGGCTGACTGAAGCTCCTGAGGCCGAGGGAAGCTCCTCCAGCCCACACAGATTTGTGGCGCATTATAAACACTGTAATCTGGTGTCAGCCCCGGCGCTGATTAAAGGCCCATTAGACACGCTCAGGCCTCTGCGCAGCACTGATTAGGGCGCAAGTGACACTGGGCTGGCCTGGACGCTGGCCATGGGGAGAACAGCTGGACCAGGCTCGACTTGGGTTGGGCTGTGCGGCCGGGCCCCCCACCTCAGGCTGGGAAGCAGGGTGGGGCCTGGGGCGCTTTCTCCGGGGCTGCCTCTTCTGCCCAAGCTGTTTGCAGCTCCACAGGCATCGTTTTCAGAAAGCTCCTGCTAAGGACTGTGCACCTGGGACAATGTTGCGGGGCGGAGCGCCCTGCTGGCTGAGAGGGTCAGCAGAGGCCTGTGCTGTCCCTGAAGGTGGGTGGATGTTATCTGGACCAGGGTGAAAAATCCCTTTCTCTTAGGAGAGCTGTTTTTTTCCCCTTCTCTTTGTTCCACATCCTCACCCGGCAATCAGCCAGCTACCCTCCCTTAAGGTAGCTTGGAGATCAAGGGCATGGGCTTTGGTTAGACTTTCTGGGCTTAAATCCTGGCTCTGTTCTTTACTCCCTGTGTGACCTTGGACAAGTTTCTTAACCTCTCTGGCCTTAATTTCCTTGCTTATCCGGTGGAGCTAACAGTATTACCTCATAGAGCCGCTGTGAGGATTTACGCAGTACACTTAGGACATACCTGCACAGAGTCAGTGCTCAGTACACTTGAGGTATCACTGGGTGTCTGTGATAGTTGGGACCTGGGAGCAGTACCCAGGCCCAGGGCGAGAGGCAGTGGGAAAGACTGGAACAAGATCTGGCCTAGGAATCCAATTAGATGAGTTTAAACCTTGACTCTGCCATTACTAGCTGTGTAACCCTGGGCTCAACTTCCCTGAGCATCAGTTTCTTCATCTGTCAAATGCAGGTAATAATAGTACCCACCTCACGGGGTTGTTGTGAAGACTAACAGGATAATGCATGTAAAGTGTTTATAGCACAATGTCTGGCGCATGGTAAGTGAAAAATAAATGGCAGTAATTATTATTATTATTTGTGAATGTATTTACTATATTATAGTATCCCTCTCAGGAGTAGTGTAGCCAGGCACTCTTTCCTGGCCCTGGACAGAGGGTGGGCAATGCTCTCCTCTAGGTGGTATTGGGCCTTCTTGTCCTGAGTGATTGTCCCACCCCCTCTCTCCCCAGGCATCGTGGAGGACTACAGGCCACCCTTCTATGATGTGGTGCCCAATGATCCCAGCTTTGAGGACATGAAGAAGGTGGTGTGTGTTGACCAGCAGACCCCCACCATCCCCAACCGGCTGGCTGCAGACCCGGTGAGAGCTCCACTGGGCTGGGATGGATGGTACGGTGGCTCACAGCTGGGACTTCTGGCCAAGGAGCTTGTATCTGAGGCCTCTGCTTCACCTTGGATAGAGTCTGGGGGATGGATTGCAGGGACCCCCCAGATGCTCCCTCCCACGTCCCCGGCCTGTGCGCCCCCAGGGACCGTCTGGGTGTTCGGGATTTTCAGGACCCTTCACCTGGCCTGAAAGCCAGAGGCACTCTGCTGCACTTCCTGCTGTGAAAGCTCTGCTGTTTGTTTTCTCTCAGAACACTCCACGTGCTCTGACAGGGTACATCCACACGTGGATATAAACACAGGCACGCAATGCTCCTACAAACACACACTCACAGGTGCACACACACACTCTGCACACGTGCACAGATACACACGTGTGCATATACATGATCACAGATACACATGTATGCATACACACAGATACACACACTCTGCACACGTGCACAGATACGCTCACATATACACACTCAAAGATACACACGTGTGCATATGCACACCCACAGATACACACATACGCATATACGCACTCACAGATACGTGTGCGCATATGCACAGATACACATGTATGCATATACACACGCACAGATACACATGTGCACATACACACAGATACACACGCATATACATACACACAGATACACACATGCGCATGTACACATACAGATACACACATGGGCATACACAGTCATAGGTACACACATACACACTCATGGATATACGTGTCTACATATACACACTCTCACTGATACACATGTGCACATATACACACCCTCACAGGTATACATGTACACATATACACACCCTCATGGATGCACACGTGCACATATACACACACTCACAGATGCACATGTGCGCATATACACACAGTCGCAGACACACACCCATGCACATGTATACCAGAGTGTTGGCCCCTGAAGCCACGGAGCAGTCTCCTTTGCTGACCCTTATTTCCCTGTTACCTCTCACAGTGCATACATTAGGTGCTCAATGAATGTTTACTGAAAGAATGAATAAATGTACACATGTGTAACATATATGTGTACGTAGACACACGTACAGTTCTATGCAACACACAATCCACAGAAAGCCACACATGCACTCCCTCTGAGGAACAAGCTTGAGTGCTGAGGCAGAGCTGGGCTGGCTCACCCTGGGACCACTGAGCTTCCAGGCTTTTTCAGGGCAGTGTCCACCACCCATTCTTCCACTGTCTCCTGGGCCCAGCCAGGGCTGGCGGAGGGCTGGGGAACCTGCCCTCTGCACTGGGGTCTGGCTGCACATGGGGATGCGGGAGCCCCGTGGCTTGCACATCTCCCCTTTCTTGGATCTTGGTGGAGGTGGGGGTGGGGTGAGGTGTTCCCCAAGGGGGGACCTGAGTGCTCCTGAAGATCGGAGTTCTCTCTCTGCCCTGTCTGACTCTCTCCATCCTCCTTCTCACTCCACAATCTTCCTCTTCCGTTTTTTATCTTTCCCTTCTCAACCTTGCCTGGTCCTCCATTCTCCCTCTTACCGCTTCTGTCTTTGCCCTCCCCTTCCTTTCAGCACTCTCGTGTTCCTCTTCTTGTCCTTTCTGTCTTGCTTGTGTCTCCCTATTACTGGGACATCCTCCATCCTCCTGGGTCCTCCTTTCTGTCTCTGCTGACCCATGCCTTTGCTTCCTCTCCTCTGCCTCTCTCTCCTGTCTCCCAGGTCCTCTCAGGCCTGGCTCAGATGATGCGCGAGTGCTGGTACCCCAACCCCTCTGCCCGCCTCACCGCGCTTAGGATCAAGAAGACGCTACAGAAACTCAGCAACAGTCTGGAGAAAGCCAAAGTGATTCACTAGCCATGGGCACCTGACGTCTTCAGCGGGGCTGAAGGGGGGCAGTGGTGGTGGCCTGTCTGGGTAGAGGTAGTGTGACTGTGTGTGCTAGGGAGGGGAGTGCCCCTCTGTGCCTGCCTGGCTCTGGCTCGCCCCCAGCCCATCCAGCCAAAAATACAGCTGGGCTGAAACACGATCCCCCCCTGTCTGGCCTGCTCAAAGCAGCAGGCTCCCTGACGCCTGGCTCCCTCCCCACCCCCACGCCCTGGCGCACCCCTACCGCCCCCAAGACAGGATGCAAAAGAGGCCCCAGAGCCAGGGTGGCCGAACTGGGGAAGCCCAGGCCTAGAGCCTGGTCCTGCCCTTACCCCCTGCCCTCCATCAACCCCACCGCCCCGCCAAAGCTACCAGGGTAGCACAGGGCCCTGTCCGCCCTTCAGTAGACACCCTGCCCTGCCAGGCCTCAGCCTCTGGCACAAGCCTCAGACACCCAGGGACCATCAGTTTATCTCCATGGGTTTGTGTCTCAGCTCCACGACGCCATGGGACTCTCTTTCCCTGATGAGACCCCAGCTTGTTGAATGCCAGCCTCCTGGGAGAGCTGGGGCCTGACCCTGGGCCCCTCCCTGCACCCCCATCCTAGCTGACTTATTAGGGCATTAAACCCAAAGAGTTCTGCTGAGGGTGTGGCAGGGTCATAGGCCAGTGGAGAGGTGGCAGGTCAGATGGGTGAGGCCCAGGACTTGCAGAATAACTGAGAGGACACAGGCCGAGCATGGCAGGGGAAAGCCTCAGCTGGTTGTCAGGACACCCAGGTGCTGGTCCTGGGTGCTTGCTCTATGTGACAAGAAGGAAGCCTTCACTGTCCCAGGACCTTTGTGTCTTCACCTACATGGTAAAGGATTTGATCCTGATGTCCTTTGAGGTCTTTTCAGCTCTAATTTTCTTTGAAATGTCAGCCTGTGTCAGAGCTCAGCTCATCAGTCCAACTCCTTAGGCCCCAGCCCCTGGCAATTTGCCTCAAGATGTTGGGGATTTGAAAATAACTTTGTCTGAGTCCAGGAGTGTCTGAAACGCCTCCTAGTCTAATTCTACAGGCTCCAGTTCTTGCCTTGACCCCTGCCAGTGACCATCCTTGGGCTCAGACAGCCCTGGGCCTTCTGGCCGGCAAGCCAGCTGCTCACCCCCTCTGTGGCTTAGCCTTCTCTGCCAGGGCTGAGAAGGGGGCTGAGGACCGGCTTCCTGCAGGGCCTCTGAGCTCCGAAAGAACTCTGGCTGCAACCGACAAGCCTCCAGCACCAGGTTCCTGCTCCCCCCGGCCCCCCCCCCCCCCCCCCCCCCCCCCCCCCGCCCCAGGCTCACACTCTTGGCCAGGCCCCAGAGAGTCTGTATCTAGGAAGAACCTCGTGGCTCTAGGGAAACACACAGAAAGTTCGGCACTTGCAAATGTCAAGGGCATAAGTCCATGCACGGAGGAGGTTATCCTGAAGACTGGTGCATGGATGGGCAGGAGATAGAGCTGAGGTGAGGGCTGGGCACGGGGGTGGGGGGGGGGACGGGGACACGACGAGGCGGAGGCACACTCTAGGGACAATGCCAGCCCCAAGCTTTGGAAGAACCTAGCCTCACAGCCCTCAGCCCCTGGAGCAGGATGGGGAGGGACCCTCCAATCTCCAGAGGAGGTGAAGCAAACAGCGTCCTCCCCTCCTGCTGTCAATGACCCAGCACAACCCCCCAGGCTGGCTCATGGGTGTTTCTTCCACCATGGCGTGGCACTTTCCCAGGCCTGGCTCCCAGCATTGTGCAAGGCCCGGAGGAGAACCAGGAAGTGAAACTGGGTGAACACAGAAAGCTGGATGGACCTGCCGGGCTCCCAGATCATCCTGGGACAGCTTGTTTCCCAGCAGTTTCACATCTTCTGGTCACTGGAACCCACCCAGGCCAGGAATCAGTCTGCCCCCGAAGGATTTTATTTCTACAGGATTTGGGGGCAAAATGTCTCCTCTGAAGACTCCACAGCCAGAAACTGAAAGCAGCAGTTCCCCCAAGGCTGGAAAATCCCTAAGAGAACGTCTCAGGCAGGAGGTGCAGTGCAAGGGGAGAGGGGAGCCAGCGTGGGTAGGACAGCCAGCGGCCAGGGAAGCACTGGTGAGAGCAGTCTGCATACTGCTCCTGTCCGACTGCAGGAAGGTGTCCAGGTTGGAAATCACACCTCTCCTACCTGGAGATACTGTTTGTGGGGGCAATTATCACGTGCATAGCACATAGTAGGTCCTCAATAAACTGGTTGAATCCTGAGCTCCTGCTGAATATTCCTAGGCCTGTGCCTCTGCGGTGGCCTGTGGCAGAAGGAACCTGTAGGGGACAGGGTATCACGCCCCGGCTCAGCCCTTAGACAAGTCAGGTTCGCGCAGCCCCTGCTTACGCCCGCGCAGTGGCCCATGTCTCAGTTCCGACCCTGGACTGGGAGCAGTCTGCTGGCGGCGCCGGCCACATCGCCCTCTGCTGGCTGAAGGGCTGCCCCGCGGCCGCCTCTGTCCTGCCCTGCGCGGGGACCCGCGGGCCTTGCTCGAGCAATCAGGTCACCCAGCCCCTGCGCGAGTGTGCGGACGCCCCCCCGTGCTCCTGTCTGCTGGGGCTGTCCCCCGAAAGCCGCACCTAGAAAGGAGCTTTCAGTGTCTTCGCTCAGAGGTGGCTTGGACCCTCCTGCCTCCATTCCCTGTTCTCAATTCCCTTCTCGACTGGGGTCCCCACCTGGCCTGGAGTCAGTCCTCATCCCCACTTTGGAGTCCTGGGCTCAGAAAATAGCCTCGCCAATCCCGCGGGAAATCGGAGGCGGGGACATGCCGTGGGCGAGGCAGGTATTAAAAGAAACAGAGAGGAGACTTGTCTGTCTGATGCCCAACCTAGAAAAATCTGTGCCTTGGTATCAGAGGCCCTCTTAGGGAGGCACGGAAAGGGTACCCGAATCCCTTTTACCACAGAGGACCTCTCCTACTCCCTCCAACCCCCGAGTCTGCCTCATGCCTGGAGCCTCCTGCAGTCAATGCTCTCCTTCCCAGGGGACCTTTCAGACCAGCTTTGGGGAAATAAGAGCGTCTGGGCATCCGACGAAAGCAGCCTGTCCCCTCCCTCTGTGCCTGCCAGACCCTGGTCCTTACATCCCCACCCTGATGCCCACACTATGCACGGAGAATGGGTAAAATGGCAGTTGGAAAACTGCAGAAAAGGAGCTACCAGGAGCCTGGCTGGGGTCTGGGAAAGGAGAATTGGCTCCTTCGCCTCCAGAGTGAGAAGAGTCCATGGGAGGTGACCATCTCCAAGCCCCCCGTCCACAGAGAACCTACCTGCCTTTGAAAGAGAAAGACCCATCGACTTCTTTGCAGCTTTGCCCTGCTTTCCTTACCAATTTCCTTACCTGTACAGAGGGAGAGGGTCGTCTGTGTGGTAGGGACCCTCCCTGAGGGGTGATAAGTGTCTATCACATGCCCAAGTGGGTGAAGGTGGTCCCTGGAGCATGAACTTTGATGTTGAGCCCTGCCAAGGCCTTGTGGTACCCAGACCCTCCAGGGCGTTATCTCTACCCTCCCAGTCACCATTCTCCCTCAGTCCTGCCTCATATCAGCCTTCAAGGAGGGTGCCTGCTTCCTCCGTATCCTCACTGACATCAAGATCAACAGACCAAGAGATGGCCAAGTCCTCAAGCCTAAAAGACCCAGCCCTGGGGGCGGAGTGGAGGGGTGCGCGTCCTGAGTCCGGTCTCCCAGGGCGGCGACCGATGCTAACTGTGCCGTCGTCACTCTGGGTGGGCGACTCTTGGAATGAGCTGCTTCCACCAGGGCCACATTCAGTTTGCTAGAAATAGAGCCAGAGGGCTTCTTGACTTTGCATATGATTTGCATAATGTCATAGACACACAGTCTATTTTCAGGCAGTTTCCAGGTTAAAGTGTTGTCGCTGCTGCCCTGCGGGGTGTCACGTCTGGATGAGTCTCCTCTCTGTTCTTTCTCACCCACCCACTCTTACTGACCTAGATCCCCCACTGCAAGAGCAAATGGTGCGGTGGGGAGAGAGTGGGGTTGTCCAGGGAGCCTCGGGGGCAGGGCAGGAGGCACACTGGAATTTCCTTTATTATCGCCGCCACCAAGAGCAGAGTGTTGCTGCTCAAGGGCAACCGACAGGCAGAAGGCAAGGAATGGGGAGCAAGGTGGCCCCTACCCTGTTCTACACCAAGCTTTCCACCTCTCCTACCAGGAGGACAGCCAGTTCCCTACTCTTGATTCAGTCTTCTGCCAGTTTGAAGAAAGAACGTCTAGATAAACCTGTTCCTCTCAGCCACCCATAGAGCCTTCCTTGGCCCAGAATCCCTCTTGGGCATTTTATTTTCAGCACTAAGATTTGATCTTAGCATCCTGTGAAATCTGACCCTGAGTCCATCCTCTCCCGGGAGCCCCATGTGAGAGACCAGTATCCTAGTCCAATGATCAATGTTTTTAAAGCACCTGGCACATAGTAGGAGGTCAGTCAGTGCTAGAGTCCCCTCCTCCCCTTCATCTACACGTCTGTGCCAAGCACCTGATTGTCCCAGGCCTGGAAGCCCACCACAGGGACCATCCTCTAAGGGCTCGAGGCAAACACAGTAGGACCAGTCGGGGGTGATTGTTGCTAAGTTGTCTGTGACCTTGGCAGGTCACTCGGCCTCTCCTCAGCTGGAAAGGAGGGGGTTTGGTGGACTTTAGGGGCAAAAGCAATTCTCATTTTATAGTTTAAGCTGTTTGGTAACCCATCCTTGGTCACAGAGGGCCAGGGCTGGAGCCCCACCAGGGCTCCCTCCTGCAGACCCTTCGGCCTCAGGGCTGTCTGGTGTGCTGTCTTACTGTATAGACCTAAAGATTCACCAGCTGCCAAGGCAAAGAGCCTGGGAGCCTTACTGGGTCCTGGGAGTCATGAGGCCACTCGGTTAGGCTGGACAGCAGCAACGCACTACCCAGAATTCCCGGTCCCTGGCGTCGAGTCCCCCTGGACCTGCCTCGTCCCCTTAGGCAGGCGTTTCCTGTTGATAAGAAGCTCAGTCATAAACACTGATAAAGAGATGAAAAAAGGAAATTGACGGGTTTGGGCATAATGGGCATTTTGTCTGCTTTTTCTACCCTTCTTCCTTCTCCGGGCAACCCTCCCTCACTGCTTCCCAGAACTGAGAAGAAAACATGCCCCCCACCTACACTGTCGGCCCGATTTTGTAGTTTCCAGGAATTTAGCCTCACAGAGCCCTTAGAAGCAGGGCCTAGCTTGCCCTGGGGGGGCGGGGAGAAGGTGGTAGCTCAGAGGCAGGAAGCACTGGGTGCTCTGAGGTCGCCAAGCCCAGGGAAAAGGGCAGTGGCGGCAGGAAGGAAGGACAGTCAGGCATAGGTTACATCTCTGACCTTCTCTCTTCACCCTGCCCCCCAGAGGCCTGAATCCAAGTCGTGGTTAGGTGGCTGCGTAGGCTATAATTAGTGGATTTTCCGTAATTTTAGTCCCAGGCTCATTGCTGGAAAATCTCATTAATTTTGACTCTACTAATTTGGAACCTATGATCCTTCAAGACAAGAAGCTGGACTGATGTTTAGAAAAATAAACAAGTTAGCAATGCACGCCCCGCTGCCCTTCTCGGGTTTGGGTTTGTAAGCTCAGCTCCACGAAGGTGGTTTTTCTCGAGTCCTCGGCCTGCAGCGAAGATAACCTGCCATCAGGTGGGTGAGGAGGTTTCACCGGCCTCTTGGGCTTCGAGCAGGCATCACTCACGGACAGAGGGGTTTTAAAGATTTATATTCCATAATTCTTTTTCTCTCTTCCCCGGAGATGTAGTTCCTTAATAAAACAGTTAGGCAAACATAAAGGAGTGGAATAGCTGGTTCTAAATAGCCAGTGTTTAAAAGAAAACCAACCGCCGTATACAACTTTGGAGACTTTCTCCTGAATTCTTATCTGTTTCCAGGCCTGGTTACCACTGACCAGGGCCTTCTCCTGGCTTCAGGCCCTCATAGCTTTCATTGCACTTCTGACACCTGATGGAAGGAGCAGAGTAGTGAAGAGCAAAGGGTTTTATCCTACTTAAGATTCCAGTTGGATTTTTTTTTTAAGTAATTCAACAAATTGATTCTAAATTTTATTTTATTTATTTTTTTGAGGAAGATTAGCCCTGAGCTAACATCTGCTGCCAATCCTCCTCTTTTTGCTGAGGAAGCCTAGCCCTGAGCTAATATCCATGCCCATCTTCCTTTACTTTATGTGTGGGACGCCTACCACAGCATGGCTTGCCAAGCGGTGCCGTGTGCACACCCGGGATGCGAACCGATGAACCCCGGGCCGCCAAAGCAGAATATGCGCACTTAACCACTGCGCTGCTGGGCCAGCCCCTCAGGTTAATTTTTGAATAGGTTATACATTCACATAATTACAAAAAGCAAAAGCATCAAAAAGCAGACGGTGAGATGTCTCCCTCTCGTCTGCCCAAGTCCCCTGACCCCCAAAGAAACCGCTAGTCTTAGTTTCTTATGCTTCTCTCCTTTCAGAGTTTCTTTATATGTGAATTTGAATATGGATCCTTGTCCCTCCCCACCTTTTATACAAAAGTAGCAGATTATATACATTATTCTACGCCTGACTTTTTTCACTTGATAAAATATCTTGGAGAACTTTCCATATCAGCAGAAAGAGAGCTTTCACATCCTTTCTTTCTTACAACAGCATGGTATTCCACTGTTTGAATGTACCATGATCACACCCACCCCCTATTTTTAGAAGTTTTGATTCTTTCCAATTCTTGGCTATTACAAACAGTGCTGCAATGACTAAACCTGTATGTACCTTATTTTGTTTCATTCAAGTATATCTATAGGATAAATTCTAAAAAATGGAAGTCTGAGGTCAAAGGATATGTGAATTTGGCGAAGTCAGTTTTGAAGAAGTGCAAAGAGGGGAGACTTGCCCTAGCGGATAATAAGACATAAGACAAGCCATAGTGATGGAGATAGAATACCAGACAGGTGCACAGTAGACAAATGGACAGGGGAACATAACAAAGAGCTCAGAAACAGATCCACACCCACCTGAGAACTGATATGTGACAAAGATGGCAACAAAAATTAGTGAAGATGATGCCTAAAGGGTACAGTGGTTGTTTTTAGGGGGGAAGTGATGAAAACGTTCTAAATTAATTGTGATAATGGTTATACAATTCTGTGAATATACTAAAAGCCACTTTAATGGGTGAATTCTACGGTATATGAATTATATCTTAATAAAACTGCTTAAATATTGGTGAAGAAAGGCCAGGTTGTTCAGATAGCGATGGGAACATTGGATCGCTGTTTTGAGGACAAATGCAGTTGGGTCTCTATCTTACATCATCCACAAAGATGGACTCCAAATGGATGAAGGACCAAAATGCGAAAAGGAAAACCATAAGGCTAATAAAAGAAAATGTAAGAGAACATCTTTGTGACCTAGGAGTGGGAAAGACTTAAAAAATACCCTTAAAATAGAAACAGAGAAATATGTGGATATGACAATATCAGTTCACTCTTCAACTATACACCGTAAATACATTTAACATAAATAAGTTAATAAAATTAATAAATAGATTATAGACCAAAAAAAGACATTTGCAATCCCCCAAATTGTTAAGGCATTACTATCTACAATATATGAGAAACTCTTGCAAGGCAACAAGACCCAATAAAAAAATGAGTAAAAGATATGAAGAGTCAAGTCGCAAAAAAAGGAAGCGCAAATGACTAACGAGTATAGAAAAGAAGGCTCAAACTCACTAGTGGTCAGAGAAATGCACATTTAAATGACTTAACGACTAACACCCAGCAAAAAGGCAGAACTAGAAAAGTGAGTAATGCCAAGTGTTGGCAAGGACATGGGGAAATAGGAACCCTTGTGCTGTTCTTGTAGAAGGATAAACTGGTGTAGCCTTTTTAGCATTACTTAGTGAAAGTGGGAGTACCTATGCCATTTGACCTCATGATACCATTTCCGAGTCCATATCTCAGAGAAATTCTCATACAAATCCACAAGGGGATACGCATAAGGAAGTTCAACACAGTGCTGCCTGTGGTAGCAGGGAGCTAGTGCCCACCTTGGTGTCCCTCTCTGGGGGAACGGATAAGTAAAATGGTGTGGATGAATATTCCACAATACTACGTCATCCATCAGAAGCAATGAACCAGACATACATACGGCAACATGGATAGATCTTAGAAATACAGAACTGATCGATGAAAAGAGAATGAGGGTTATAGTACAATGCCTTTTATTTCAGTTTAGAATGCATAATAAAACTACCCCATGATCCAGCAATGCCACTTCTGGGTGTACATCCAAAGGAATTGAAATCAGGATCCCAAAGAGACACGTGCACTCTCATGTTCATTGCAGCTTTATTCACGATGGCCAAGCCATGGAAGCAGACTCAGTGTTCGTCAACAGAAAAACGGATAAAGAAAATGTGGTATGTACATACAAGGGAATATTATCCAGCCATTAATATTAATATTAATATTAATATTTAAAAACAAGAAATCCTGTCATTTGCAACAACATAGATAAACCTGGAAGATATTATGCTAAGTGAAATAAGCCAGATACAGAAGGATAAAAACTATATGATACCACTTATATGAGGAATCTAATCAAACTTTAGAAGCAGAGAGTAGAGTGCTGGTTACCAGGGGCAGTGGGGAGGGGGAAACGGGGAGGTAGTAGTCAAAGGGTACGAGGCTTCAGTTATACAAGAAGAAGTCCTAGAGAGCTACTGTATGCCATAGGGCCTATAGTTAACAATACTGTATTGGATTTTATGCATTGTATAAAATTGCATTGTATAAATGTATTGTATAATATATATATAATATATATAGATGCATTGTATAAAAATATGCTAAGAGGGGAGAACTTATGTCAAGTGTTCTTACCACATACACACTCACAAAATAATAATAGAATGCATCCATATTCTAAACAACACTTCATTCTTCACGAAGATGTGCATTGTTAAGGAAACAAGCAAGCTCTCTAGAGTGCATGTAGGGGAGGGGGCAAAGTGGATGGAGACTGAAAAGGGGATTGGAGAAAGAGCCAGGAAATAAAAGCTGCAGCCCAGCACAGGCCAGTGACAGTAGCATGCCACCAGGAGATTAACCTGAGGCCCACACAGCGGGAAAAGAAAACAAAACCAGTGACCCAGAGTTTGAGTCCTGACTCAGCCACTCACGAGCTTGTGACCCTGGGCATGAAACAGCACAGAACACTCAGCTTCCTCATCTTTTTTTTTTTGTAAAGATTTTATTTTTCCTTTTTCTCCCCAAAGCCCCCCGGTTCATAGTTGTATATTTCTCGTTGTGGATTCTTCCAGCTGTGGCACGTGGGATGCCACCTCAGCGTGGCCCGACAAGCAGTGCAATGTCCGCGCCCAGGATCCAAAACAGTGAAACCCCAGGCCTCCGAAACAGAAGCACGTGAACATAACCACTCGGCCAGGGGGGCGGCCCCTTCCTCACCTTGAAGCGGGGAAAATACATAAGGTGGTTGGGAGGACTTGGGATCATGCTGCACAAAGGGCTCGGCCAGAATTGTTGTTCAATAAATAATAATAATAACACCAATGATGGTTTACTATCCTCACTGGTAGTGTTCATGGCTTCAGTTCTGCAGAGCCACAGGCCGGCTTGGTGTCAATATCTCTCCCTTTGTTCCTCTCTCAAGTGGGAGGAGAGAAAGGCAGAACCCGTCCCCAGCCCCTGGCTCTCTAATGTCCCTGGCCTCCTCATCTGGGCAGCAGCTAAAGGACAGACCTGCAGGGCAAGGTGAAGGCCTATGATTGCATATATACATATGTACGTGTATACATGTGTTTATTTCAACTAACAAAAGGCTTCTCATCCTGTCCTCACTGGCTGCTCCCTTTGGATCAATACTTTAGTTAGATCTTTTGTGAAATGAAATTTATATTCACGCCCCACGGTTCCCTTAGTAACAATCTCCGGCAATCAGATCTGCTCTCTGGTGGAAATGGCCTTTGGAAACCGCCCGTGCAGCGCACGGTTGCACAATCTTACCTTTGCCAGAAACTGTTTTCTGATGTAGCCGGTATCTTTTCCAGAAAAAAAAAAAAATTAACTACATTTAAGCAGACTTAACAAGGCCTTGAAATAGATATAAAGTGGTTTTACCCCACAAGGGGAATTCTTAAAATACTAAAGTACTGTTTTTAAGCATAGTCAAGTACTTCAGAAAAACTAATTTACATTCCAAACAATTTCTATGCTAATTACAAATGATTCTTTCCCAACCACTAGGTAATATTTTGTGTTACTGTATGTACCTGAAACGGATAAAATTACTTCTCTTTCTTTCTCTTTTTTTTTTAACCAATATTCACTCATTCAGACTGGCCTTTCCACAATTCTTCCAGATTTCCACTTTTATTGTATTTCCGGTATGAATTTGAGAATTTGATCCTATGGTATTGAGGTGAAAACATAAAAACAGATTTATCACAGTTGCGTGATAAATGGGAGGGTTGTGACTCTCAGATCTCAACTGATTTTGTCTTTTACTGCAAAAAAAAATGGAAGCCCCTGGATGCTGTCAACTGCTGACACCAGACCTGGCTGACACGGGCTGGCCTGCAGCCACGTCTCGCCCTCCTCGGGTCTCCGTTTCAGCTTCCTTGCTCTTCATGACCCTTCACTCTTCTGGATGAGTCCTCACCTTGACCTTCTCTCTCCCGTCCTTCCCACCAGGGTGTAAACTTGCTGCAAACACAAAACTCTCAACCCCACGCCTCCCACCACCCCAATCTCTCTCCCCTCTCCTCATGGTCACATCTATTGGAGAAGTCTCTGCTTCCTCACCTCCCACTCCTCAGCCCACCACCTTCTGGCTCTACGGTGGAAACTGATGTCTTGGAGGTTACCACTGGCCTCCTCGTTGCTAAATCCAATGGACCCTTATCAGTCCTTCCTTATTTAACTGGGCAACATTTGACTGCTGACCAGTCCTCCCTCTTGGCTTTCCTGCCACAGCTGCTGGTCTCCCTCCTGCCTCTTCTCAGACTTCTTTGCAGGCTTCTCTTTGCCTCTCCCGTAAATGCTGGTGTTCCTGGCGTTCCATCCCAAGGCCTCCTCTCCATCTACACATGCCTCCTGGGGGAATTCATCACACCTCGGCTTTAATGCTCGCTGAGGACATTCAGATCTGTGTCTCCAGCCCACACGTCCCTCCTGAGCTCCAGACCTCAAGCCCCAGCTGCTTCTGGACGGCTCCTTGGATGTCTCCCAGGCATCTCAGATTCATCATGTCCAAGACAGAACTCAGTATCTGTCACACCCAGACCGGCTCCGTCTCTGATGTTCAGAGAATGGTATTGCTAGCCAAGCAAACTCATGAGTTTTGTTCATGACTCCTTCTCTCTATCGCCCAACCCCCTTAAATCAATCAATCACACGCAAAGTCTTGTCCATTCCACCTCCCAGTTATTTCTCCAACTCCATCCACCTCTCTCCATCCCTCCTCTGGTCCCAGCTACCAGCAGCTCTCACGTCGGTTAGTGAAGTCTCCTCCTGCATCCATCGAGCCTCTCCGGTTCATCCTTCACACTGAAGCTGGAGAAGTTCCTCTAAAATGCAAATTGATGTTCCATAATGCTCTTCATGGAATGTCACTGCCCTCAGGTTAAATTGTAAACTGCTTGTTTTAACAGGTCCTTATTGCTTGATCTGACTCAGCCCACAACTCTGGCCACATCTCTCTCCATGGCTCTCCTCCCTTTTTATGCTCCAGCCACACTAGACTTCTTCCTTTCAGCTCCTTAGACCTGCAGTTTCTTTTTGCCTCCAGGCCTTTGTACATACTGTCCCCTCTGTCTAGGACACTCTTGGTCTGACTAACTTGCATTTATCAGTAAATGTGTGTGGTGGTGTGATGGAATGGACTCCGGAGGGAGGCAGACCTGGGTTTGAATTCCAGCTCTGTTGGTTTTGTACCGTATGTATGACCTTAATACTGTCAACTAATCTCTCTGAGCCTCGGTGTCCTCATCTGCTGAAAGAGGAATAATAATACCTGCTATATCTGACATAGATTGATTTTTCCTTTCAACTACCTGATCCACCTTCTCCTGTCCACTCTCACATACTTTTTCTGGGAATTGCCTCTCTCTCCCCTATTTGTATAAGAACAGCGGTGGTTCCTAGCAGCCATGTTCACACAGCATGGTGAAGCACTCTCCCTCCAGATGATTGGGCCAGATGTTCGCACCTGGCCTACGTTGAACCATCAGTCCCTACCTCCTGAATGAGGAGCTGGGACCCAGAGGGAGTCACACTGGAGTCTTTCCTGTGCGGCTGGACTGAGCGTAGACCCAACGGCTGTCAGGAGCCATATGTTCCTGTGTGGTTGGAAGCAGAGAAAGTGATTGGCAACAAAGAGGATGGAAGTGGATGTACAGATGAAGCAAAGGCCCAAAGAGGAAGAGAACATGGAAATAGAGAGTCTTTCTCTGATGTGCGTTTGACATCCTGGTCACCGTGACTGACTGAGACCAGCTGCACTGAGCCTGGGAGAAACCCCCGCATCCTTAAACTAAAAAAGGAAAAAAAAATTTTTTTCTTAAATAGCTAGACTAGATTTCTGTTAGTTGGCACCAACAAAGTCCTAAGTAATTTACCTGTCTTAGAGAGTTCTTGTGAAAGTTAGAAATGAGATATGTACACATATGGTAAGTATTCAATATGTAATAACAATAATATTATTACTAATATATTCAAGGGATGAATGAGGTGAGGACTACGAAGGGATGTCAGAACTCTCTGCCCCCATTTCTCTAGAATAGTTTCAGAAATAGCGCCCAGTGCTTAGCACTATATCATCCCATGAGTATTTTTTGTTAATTGAAAAGGCAAAGTATCATATTTTGGTAATTTTGAAAGAAAGGAAAAAAATTACACATAATCTTGCCCTACCACATTGAAGCAAATATATTCATTTTTGAAAGCATACATACTTTACATACTTATAACCATGAAGCACATTCCATTTTGTGCCCGGTATTTTTCACTTAAGATATCATAAACATTTTGATATTTCTGCACAGACTTCATAATCATTTTAATGATCGCATAATATTTAATGTGGTATATTATGTAATTTATTAAGCCATTCTGTGTGTGTGTGTATATATATATATATTCTGGGATTTTTTTATTATAAATCATGCTGCAATGTATATGTTTGTGGATAAGCTATTTTAAATTAGCTTATGTTGATTGTTTTAATTACAAAAGTAATATATAGTCATCTTTGATGATAGAGATAATCAAGAGGAAAATATTTGTAATTTCACCATCCAGAGATAACTCTTGTAAACATTTTGCTAAATATCCTTCTAACTCTTTTATATGCATAATTTAAAATAAATATTATACTACACATATTTTATAACCTGCTTTTCCCCATTTTAACTATATATCATACACATCTTTTTGTATCATTAAATACTGTTCTACAACCTTTTGTATAGATGTACCTTACATGAGCAACTCTCTATTTTTGAATATTCATTTGTTACCATATTTTACTCTTTCAGCTGAACCTGTGATGGCGTTCCTGAGTCTGATCTTTATGCGTGTGTCCGATTACAGTATATTTTTGGGATGAATTCCTACAACTGGGGTTGTAGAGTTAAGAAGTATGTGGATATGCTCAGGATAATGTCTGGGAGTGGAATTATGAGGTCCAAGTTTAGAATTTTTTTTTTTTTTTTAAAGATTGGCACCTGCGCTAACATCTGTTGCCAATCTTTTTTTTTCCCTTCTTCTTCTTCTCCCCAAAGCCCCCTGGGTACACAGTTGTATATTCTAGCTGTGAATGCCTCTGGTTGTGCTATGTAGGACTCTGCCTCAGCGTGGCCTGATGAGCGGTGCCGTGTCTGCGTCCAGAATCCCAACCAGCAAAACCCTGGGTCACTGAAGCGGAGCACGTGAACTTGGCCACGGGCTGGCCCCCGAGTTTAGAAATTCCTTAAGGCTCTTGATCTGTTGCTCTTTTCCTCTTAAAAAAAGGCTGCCTTAATTTTCGAGGGTGGAATTTTAGTAGGGGAGGAGAGGAGAATGCTTTTTTGTGCTCTCAGAATCACCTCCCAGAGGAGACACAGATGGTGTGCACTGGGTTATGGGGATCAGCTTTTGCCCTCTTCCCTCCCTCCCTGTCCTGCACCCCCCCAGGGCAAGCTGCCCTGTGGTCCCAGGCATTTCAGGGTAATGGCAAAGACCAAAAGACTTGGGTTCCACCTGCTGGTTCCAGATTTTACTGGCTAAATGACTCAGGCAGGTCACTTAGGTGTTCTGAAGCCTCAGCTTCCAGATTTGTTAGGTGAGAGCAATTATCCTTACTCTGGAGTTGTGCAGTTTGTCTCAAAGGTGAAGAGGAGTAATCAATCACTTATGAATCCCTATTCGAAGCCGTGCATTTGGTCAGCCCCACAGGGAAGCAACAGTGTTCAGTTCCAGGCTCTGTTTCTGACAGGATGATGAGGACATGGTGGCAGAGCGCTGAATCATGGAAGTCACCCACCTGGCCAGTGGTGGGGCAAGAGGGGAGTGAGCGCCATACACTCCTCCCTCCGGCCCCCCACCGTCTGGATGGAGCCTGGGGGCACGAATGGCGGCCAGCCCACTGTCGTAGCAGCTGCAAAAGCAGCGGTGGGATTCTTTAGCTTTAATCCACAATCCCTTCCCCCGCCCAGACACAGGCGGGTCCCTGTAGGTTCCCATGACAACAGCACGCCTGAGAAGGACCAGCTTGGGGAAAAACCAGATTTCACTGTAAGAAAAACTGGCCAGAAGCCACGGGCAGGGCAAGCTGGGACACGGGCTGTGGTGGGGCTGGGTCCTGAGACAAAGACCACAGAGGGGTGAGCACAGGCTCTGGGCTAGGTGAACTGTAGGACAACACCTGACATGTTTTGAGCACGTCCACGGCCAGACGCCAACAAACGTGCTGTATACGTATTGATTTGTTTGATCCTCATGACAAACCTATGAGCTAGGACCATTACTATCCCTCTTTTACAGGCAAGGAGACCAGTGTGGTGGGGTTAAATGCCAGCAGTCTGATTTCAGTGCCTGCAATATGGACCCCTAGAAAGTCCTAACTCTCCTTTCTACAGGCTTGGGCAACTGATAAAGGACAGTTTCATTCTATCCTCACCAAAATTTTGCAAGATAAAAATTATTATTCCCATATTACAGATGAGGAACCCAAAGGTCAGAAAGATTAAGTGATGGGCCACGAATCACACAGCTAGTAATAACAGAGCTGGGGTTTAAATTCAGATCTGTCTGAACCCAAAGCCCACGGTCTTTCGTCTACTAAGGTGCCTGGAGATAGATCTGGGTGTTCATATCTTCACATGGGTACATTTGCCCATCAGCTTAGAGGGGCAGCTCATGATTGCTTAGTATAGTGGTAGGCGGCGGGGGGCATGTTTCTGTGCCTTTAGCACCCTACCAACCCTCTCCCAACCCACACACACATGCGCACACACATATGCACGCATGCACATGCACGCACACACGCCCTGGCCTGCTGACGCGGTCCTCCTCCCAGCCAGGAATGGGCCCGCCTACTCACAACAGGCTTCCCAGGCAGGCGAGCCTGCCCACACCTGCTTGCCTCACCTGGGAGAGGCTGCTAGAAGGCACATCTCCCCACCCCAACTCGTTGTGTGAGGCCAGCCTGGGGCTTCACAAGGGAGGGAGAGACTTCGGAGGTCTGTGAGGCCGCTGGGACTTTTGGTTTTTTTTTTTTTTCCCTAAACAGAGTCAGGAGCCTAAACTTCAGAGCTTGGTGCCTAGGCTGCTCTAGGTTAGAGAAGATTCTGTGGTCCCTAAAGAACGCTGTCCCTATTGTTCTTCCAGCGTCCATTTTTTGACTTAATATATTTAATTACCTGTCCCCTGATTTGATTATTCTCTGGATGGTGGCCTTTGGTTTTTGAAAGTCCTACAATCCCTGCGGTAAATGCAGTGGCCTCTGTCTAACTATCTGTCATTCTGTTGCATCTCTGACAGACTGTTCCATCTTTTCAACCGGGAGCTTACCTCTAAGGTCTTGAAGTAAAATCGTGACATTTGCATAAGATCAGTCATTGCACAGATATTGATCCTGTGCCTTCCCTCTAAAGGCAGGGTAGACATGGGAATCTAAAGACACATTTAGACCCGCCCTTTCCCATCTCCACAGAGTCAAGGGAGGCAAGTCCTGCCAAGTCGCCTCTCAGATGCTGAGCTAGATAAGGGCTAGGGACCTGGAGGCCAGTCCTGAAGCAGAAAGCTTCCACCCGCTTGTCCACTGAACGCAGAGTTAGCCTGACCTTCAGCCTGACCATCTGCCTCCATCTAGTTCCCCTCCAAAGCACCCAAAGTCCATCCTTGGGGAAACTTAGAAACCATCCTAAGAGGCCAGGACACTCCAGCTTTCTCCAGCAGCTGACAGGTCCTGCCATGCCCGGGCATAAACCCTATTTCTGTCCCGTGCCAATCTGCCGAGGATCAGGTAGGTTTAGCACACTACAGCCAGTTCCCAGTTTCTCAGTTGTGTAGAAACTAGCCATGAAGCCTTTCTTTTTTTTTTTTCTGCTTTCTCTCTCCAACCCCACCCCCACCCCCGCCCCGGTACACAGTTGTATATCTTAGTTGCACGTCCTTCTAGTTGTGGGATGTGGGACGCCGCCTCAACGTGGCCTGACGAGCAGTGCCATGTCTGCGCCCAGGATCCGAACCCTGGGCCGTCGCAGCGGAGCGCGCAACCCCCTGAAGCCTTTCTTTAGGGGACCCAGATGTCCATCCACAGGACAGCATGGACTCCAGAGCAGAGTGGGCAAGGGGGAGAGAGGCTGCAGGCTCAGGCAGAAGGACAGCGGGAAAGCAAGGAAGTGCAGGCTGGTGGGAAAGAGGGCAGAGCGGGGGACCATGGCCAAAATATGTCCATATCATGCATATTTTTTCCTTTTGTGGGGATGGCAGGGTAGGGCATGCTGGTGGTTTTGAGTACTGAGCACCTGTGCCTGCTGCCCACCCTGCCACGGCCCCCACGAGCCTGGCCCAGGCACACAGGGGGCATTTAGTAAGTGCACACTAGAGCTGGCGGTTATGTTGATGAGATGATGGCACAGCACTCAGTCTGCAAAGTCCAGACTTCTGTCTCTCCCACCCCCTGGGAATTTCATAAATAAATCCCTGGACCTGTTCCAAGAAGAATTTCAAGGCTTCTCTGCGTGTGTGTGTGTTTCCAGAAACACAACAATTTTACATGCTGCCTGGTGTGCAAACTCCTAAGCAACTCATGGAGAGGATGAGGCTGGGCAAAGAGAAGGTGGAGGTCCCAGGCTAGACGGGCCAGGAAACCAGGAGGTAACAGCACAGGTTCAAACGGAGGCCCTGCCGTTGGCTCCTGTGCAGCTGGCTTCACCAACCTGGCTCCCAGACGCAGACGCCCAGCCGCCCCGGGCTCAGGTTGCTCAGCCGCCCCTCCCCCACCCTTTGGCTTTGGCAGTATCCTCCACCAGGTTTTTGCAAAGTGCTGGGGTCTTAAAATAGCATAAAGGCACTCACACACTCAGACTATAGTGTCAATTCCCGTACCACAGAATGATCAAAAAGGAGGGAGAGTAGAGGGTAGAGGGAGAACTCCAGGACACCTTCTGGAGCAGAGAGCAGGGTGAATGGTGAGGCCAGGCAGGAGGCAGGGGTGGGCACTTGGGGTGAGGAAGGGGATGGAGGAACTGGGAGGAGAAAACAAGATAGAGCCTGTGTCTGGGTGTGTGTGACAAGGTGACAGGGCTAGTAGTCACATCTAGGGTATGTGTGTGTGTGTGTCTCTGGCATCATGAAACCAGAGGCTGTGTTGGTGTGACCCATTTGGTGAGGGGAATCTGAATATCCCTCCTGGGCTGTGAACCCCTGTAGGGCAAGAACGAAGAACTTCCTCTTAATCATTCCCAGGGCCTGGTCTGGTGCCTGGCTCATAGACACTCTAATAATGTTCCCAGGATAAATGAATGATGGATGGATGCGTGGATTTGCTAGAACAGAAAATGACAGCAACAAAGACGGTCCAACTTCAGATGGCAAAATTAGAAATGGGCCCCCCAAAGTTATAAGTTTGATCAATCAGTAAGAATTTACTGCACGTCAGGAAGGAAACGGAAGTTGTAAGGTTTATGATCTCTCTGGGGAAGGAGAGAGGAACACACCCTGGAGGGAGGAGGGCTTCCTGGAGGAGTCAGGCCCTGAGCTTGTTCTGAAGCATGGGTAGAATTTCTTGAGCTGGTATTCTAGCCAGGGCTCCTAGGCTACAAGGATCAACACACTCAAACCAGTGGAGGTGAAAAGAGGATTTCCTGGAAAGATACATGGGAATCTCAGAGAAACCGGTAGTGGAAAACACGACCAGCTCTCATGGGATCTGATAAGACACTAGGCTGGGTGTGTGTTGAGGACAACTTGACTGTTCGAGTGGGTGAGGCTGGAGGGCGTGTGTGCACACGCACACACCCACAGGCTCACCTCCATAATCTCTCTCTCTCCTTCTCCCTGCCTCTGCTCCACTCTCCTCTCCTGGCTTTCTGTTGCCACATGGCCCAGGGTGGCTTCCAGGTACTCCTCTGTAGCTCCTGCCACCATCGAATTAACTGTTTCTACACTTCCTTAGTTCAAACGCTCATGAGAGAGAAGCTGAATTGCTCAACCAGTCTATTTATTGCTTTTCCTTGGTTCAGATGCCCAACCTGGTGCAATCATCTGTGACCAGAGGGCAGACCGTGTACTCACCTAGGAGAAGGGGGCGTAGGCAGGTGAAAGGGATAGAACTCTTGTAATCCAGATGGAAAAGAGGGAGCAGGGGCTGCCCAGGCAGGGCAAAGACTATGAGTGAGGACTTGGTGGGTGTGTGAGGGTGTGTGTATGTGTGTTTGTGTGTGAAAGGGGGAGGGATTGAGAGAGAGAAAGGAGCCAGGACAAGAGAGGAGCTGGAAGGACTAGGATCAGCTGGGTGATCTTGGGCAAGTTATTCCATCTCTTTATGCTTCAATTCCTTATCTCTACAATGGGGTGAATAGTGGTACCTCTCTCATGGGGTTCTTGTCAAGATTAATTAAGTAATCCACATAAAGCTCTTAGGAGGCTAAATGGTCAGTCTCTGAACGCTATTTTTAAGAGTAGGGGAAGTAAGTCTGGATGGACATTAAGTTTTCATCATGTAGAGGTCTTGACTGCCAGTTTTGGTTCAGTCCTGGACAAGTCACTTATCTTCTCTAGACCTCAGTTTCTCCATCTTTAAAACAATGGGTTCAGACGAAATAATTTCTAAAATCCCCTCCAGATTTAGAATGCCGTGCAGGTGGCCTTGTGTTACGGGCAATAGGGAGCCTGTATGTTCTCAACAAGGCAGACAACCAAATGAAGGGGGCTGTCTCAGAACATGGCCATGCCATGGTGTGCCTGGTGACAGCAGGGAGGGTGGCCAGGAGGTAGGGAGTTTGCAGCACTAGCAGAACCAGAGATGTGTGCTATGAGGCCTCACTGAGGGCATGAAGAAGAGGTGGGCCAGTTAGGCAAAAGCTCAGAGGTCCATAACAAAAGGTGAATGACCAGGAGAGCCATCCTACTTGGCCACTAGGCATGACGGGATAGAACGTGAGGTATGAATCATCAGGGCTGAGGGTACCAGGCCTGTTTACCAAGCAGGCATTGAGGTGGAACGAGGTCAGCGTGAGGGTTAAAGAAACAAAATCTAAGATCATGCAATGGCCTTTGGAGCAGAAAGTGAGCAAGAAAAGCCTGGGAGGGAGGGGTTTTCTTCAAGAACACCATAGCTCAGCACCATTCCATGGGACCAGTGAGCACAGACTGCATGTTGCTGACAGCGTCAGGTCTCTGACATTGACTGCGGCCTTTGGGTTTCTCAAGCCCATACCAGTCCCTCTTACCAGGCTCCCATCCCCAGCCACCAACCACAGCACATTCAAGTTTCTTCCATTGCTTAAGCTGTCTTCCCTCCGCTTGCCTCAACTCCCCGGCCCGTCTGTTCTCCAGCCAGCCTCTATAGCTGCACCCCCCCCCCCCAACACTTCAGCCTCCAAAACATCCCCTCATCTGCTCCCACTCTGGGATGCTGAGCATTTCCAGAGAAAACTGTACCATCAGAGGCTTGTTATGACCTCAACTTTATGTTCTGCAACTGGGCCCCAGTGCCACTCTGGCAATCCTTTTCTGCTTTTCTGTATCCCTGGACACCACTCCCATCTCCACAGTGGCTTTTACAAATTCTCACCACTCTCTTCAGGCACATCCACCATCATATGTCATCCTGCCTCCTGATCATATTGTGCCAAAACAGAGGGCCATGCCTGCACCTTGACTGAGAACCCCAGGGGGCCCCTCTCTCACCTATAAACTTTCTGTGTTCATCTCCTTCCTCCAGCCTCCTAGAAGGTAATATTTCCCTTCAGGCCAAGGCTACTTCCTGTGCCTCTGGATCTTGATCCTGTGCTCCCCATCCACCCTGGGTTCTGGCTCCATCACTTACTCCTTCTTCTTCCTGTATCTTTGAACTCCTCTTAGCTCCTTTATTGCAGTCTAAAGGTGCCATCTCTCTCTTCTTATTAATGCAACAAAACACAGCAAACACTTCTGTGACCTTGTGTATCCTTCTGGAAATCCCCTTTCCTCTCTTTCTCTTGTCCAGTCTTGTCCATATTTTTTAATTGAATTATTTAGCCCATTCACATTTATTGTAATTACAGATATATTTGAATTCACTTTCACCATCTTATTTTATGCTTTCTATTTATCTCACCTTAATATCATCCTTTTTCTTTCCTTTCTTGCCTTCTTTTGGATTATTTTTTTCTCATTCTAGTTCCTTCCATCTCTTAACTTGAAAGTTTTATAGTTATTTCTCTTCTATTAGCGAATATCTGACAATTAATAAAGTACACACGAATTCATATGTAACTTATACATTTTTTATTTAGCCCTCACTTTTGAAAGACATTTTCTATCAGTATGCAATTCTAAGTTGATGTTATTTTTCTCTCAGTCCTATTTAACTGTTTTTGGATTTTTGATGCATAGATTATATTTCTTGGAATTTTGTCTGTGAGAATTCTTTGTAACCTGAGTTGAAGGTGGGTTCCTCTAGAGATGATTTGCTCATTTTTATTCTAGGTATTACCAGGAGGTACTACCAGCCTGGGACTACTTGAATCTAAATTTTTTAGACCACCCAGGTAGGGTGAATTTGGAATGAAATTAAATCATGCAGGCCAGCTTGTGGCTATGAATTCTCAGGGAGGCTTTTCCCCCATTCTCACTCTGAGCAGAGGTTCAAGTCAGGCAATTTTCCTTGCAATCTCCTGGAGGAGTGAATTATTTCTAGTTCATCCTTCGACTGAGTGTATTATTATGCTTTGTAAAACACAGCTTTTTGCAGAGTGTTGCTTATTAGACTCCCCACCTTGGGCAGGCCTGGGCTTTGTCTCCTGTTCTCTGTATCCTGCTCACCTTTGAAAAACAAAGTTCAAGTTCACCTAGTATGCAAATACTCTCAAGGTGGAAACCAGCTTTGGTGTTCTGCTTTCCTCTCTCTGTTCCTTAGTTTTTAACTCGAGCATTCTTCACTTACTTGTTAGTTTACTGAGCTTTTTGAGTTGTTTCTTCAGCAGAAAGTTTGTTCAGGGAAACTGGTCCATCATTCTAAAGAAAATCCAAGTCTCTCCCTCCCATCACAGCCATCTTTTAAAGAATGGATGACACTCAGCCTTTCTAAGCCTTCACCTTCCATTCCTTTGTAGCTCCCTGAAATCAGGCCTCCACCCTATCTTCTACTGAACCTGCTCAGGTAAAGCTCACCTGATGGGCTTCAAGTTATCAAATCCTGGGCACTCATTTTACTTGACCTTTCTCAATATTAGACACTACTGATCTCTTGAAACACTCTCCCACCTTGGTTTCCATAATTCTGTTCTTTCCAGGTTCTTTTCCCATTTCTTTGACTGTTCCTTTTCTGTCTTCTCTTTCCTGTCTGTGTTGCTTGTACTTCCAGAATTCTCTCAGTCCCTTGAGCTGTTTGAACAACTGTGATACACTGCTGACTTCCAAATCCATATCTTTGTGGCTCCACATACCTATAGGAGGCCCTTCAAACTCAGTATGCCCAACAGGGAGCTCATTATCTTTCTCCCAAACCTGCTCTTGCTAATCTGCTGAATGGAGCCACCAAGCAGCCAGACACCTAAGTTAGATTATCCTGGAATCATATGGGGCCATCCCCCTTTCCTCCTCACTTCCCACATCCAATCAGTCTTACAGTTTCTACCTACTTAAAATCTCTTCAATCTATTTCTTTTTCCCATCTCTATTGCTGCTGCCTAGGGTCAGGTCCTCCTCCTATCTTATCTAGGCTACTGGAATTGCCTCCTCTTTATTTCCTTACCACTTGTCTTGCCTTCCTCCAACCATCTTCACAAACCTCAAGTTCATTTGGTTCAGCAAAGTGGTCTTTCTGAAACACAAATATGGTTTTTAGCCCTTGCTTAGAACCCTTCCAAGAATTCTGCAGACAAGGACAGTTCCAAGTGTCCTTCTGTGTCTGTTTATCTCTCCAACACTACCTTTCTGCTCCACCACCGGGCTCCTTCACCCACCACCCTCTGGGTGTGCTGCCATGCTGCTCAGGGCTCCCCTAACTGCCAGGCAATTTTACCTTGGTATTTTGCTCATACTGCTCCCTCCGGCAGGAACAATCTCCTGCCTTCTCCTGCTCCATACAAGCTTGCTTATCTAGGGAACACTCTTTCATATTCCAATAGTCAGTTGTAGCACAACCTCTTCATGAAACCTTTCCCACCTCCTCAGCTTGTCCTTGCAGAGTTGAATCATCCACGCCCTCCTAAGTGCCCCCACTGACTCTTTACAGGTGTGTGCTATAGAATACATACAACACATTGTGGCTTTTTTTTTCTTATGCTCATCTCTATTAGATTGTAAATTCCATGAGGGCAAGGACCATGACCTATCTATGGTTTATATGTCATGCCTGGTATACGGTAGGTGCTCAGTAAGTGCTTGTAGAATGGATGAATGAAGATGAGCTATTGTCCTCTTGGGATTAGTGACCCTGCTGCTTGCCAAGGCAAACTGTGCTGAATCCCCCAGGAGGTGGAGTGTCTTGGTGCATTGTGACCAAGATGGCAGCTGTAACACCAGACGGTCTAGTCAGTGGAGCCTGGGGACTAAGAGCAGGGCAGACAAGTAGTTCATAGATTGTGATGTGGGTCCAGGCCCAAGATGAAGAAGGATTTCAGAAATGGACACTTTGCTGAGGCCTTCAGCGAGGGTAGGAGAGCCAGGCTGTGGGAGGGAGCCCGTGTAGATTGGGTGGTCTGTTTCCATGCAGCTCAGGCAAGGCAGATGCGTCATCTAGGAAAGGTCTGACTTGAGGAGATGCCCCAAATGCTCAGAAATAGGGTGTAAGAGATATTACTACCCCTGCCCCCAACCCCATCAAGTCTAATTTCCCACCTTCAGCTGGCTCTTGAAGACCAGTCCCTGGGAAAGCATGAGATGCTGCGATGATGAAGCAGCACAGGACTGGTAGGCTGTGGCTTCTACACTTAATTATACACGAGCTTGGGCAAGTGACTTACCTTCCCTAGGTCTCAGCTGCCTCACCCGTAAATTGTGCACATCCTGACACGCCTCAGCCACTTCACAGGATTGTAGTAAAGGTCAAATCATCACCATCATCATAGCTATTCTTCTTATATTACTTCCTATGTGTCAGAGACTATGTGAAATGCTTTACATACCACGTCTTCATCCATCCTCACAAGATCTCTATGAGATAGCACTACCATCAGCTCCATTTTACAGATGAGTGAATAGAGGTTTAGGGAGGTAACAGATCTTGCCCAAAGGCAAATGCTATCAAGTGAGCTGATGGAGCTGGCATTTGGTCTGTGGACCCATTCTGGTTTCCCAGGCTATACTCAGGTATGTGGCTGATCTTGCATTCTAGGAGTTAAGTAACCACAGGTCTCCTCGGGGACTCCTGGTCTTATAGCCACAGTGGCAGCACTTAGCAAGGTTTAGGGAAGGACACTCCCTCACCCTTGGCCTCAGAGACGTATTCCTGAGGGATCAGCTTTCCCTTCCCAACCAGAGGGGTAGGTGAAGGCACTGTGTTGAATAGTCTTCCCCCAAATTCATGTTCACTGGATGGAAGCTGTGAATGTGATCTTGTTTAGAAATAGGATCTTCACATATGTAAATAAGCTAAAATCCCTTGAACTCATACTGTATTAGGGTGGACCCTAATCCAATGACTGGTGTCTTTGTTAGAAGAGAGAAATTTGGACACAAGGATACAGACACAGAGGGAGGACGGCCATGCGAAGACAGAGGCAGAGATTGAAATTATGCTTCCGCGAGCCAAGGAACACCACGGACTCTGGGAACCACCAGAAGAAGCTGGAAGGGACAAGGAAGGATTCTTCCCTAGAGCCTTCGGAGACAGCATGGGCGTGCTGACACCCTGGTTTCAGATTTCTAGCCTCCAGGACTGTGAGAGAATAAATTTCTGTTATTTTAAGCCACCAGTTCATGGTACTTCGTTCTGGCAGCCCTGGGAAACCAACACTGTAACCTAGTGCTGTGTTTTCCACAGCTGGGAGCCCCAAGGGTGAGTGGAGCAGAGTTTAGGAGACCAGTTAGATGGAGTGGGGGAGGGGGAGCTCAGTTGGGGGGGGATGAGGGAGATCAGTATAAAAATAAGGTGTTTACTCATCCAGCTCCACTGACCAACTTGTAGACAGTGCCTCTGCACTACTTTTCACGTGTGTGTTTGTGTGTGAGTTGTGTCTGGGGAATGTGTCTGCAGCCCTGTTTTTTCTGGATGTGAGGATGGGCGTTCTTCGGGTTGGTGACAACTTATAAGGTGAGGATTCCTTTTGAGAATCTCCCCCTGGTTTGGTCATTCGCTCCACCCCTAGATCTCAGATGATGAAACTGGGCTTAGAGAGATTAAAAACTTGCCCAAGTTTTCATGCCAGTTAGTTAGAAAAGGAGAATTCAGACACAGAACTCTGGATCCAAAGACCTGCCCTTTTCATGATCTCTAGCTCTTTCTCAAACTAAAGATAGTGAACTCTTTCCAAAAAGATACAGGTAATTCAGTTTACCTTTTATAAGTATTTTTTTTTCTAAATTTGAAATTAATACCTATTTGTAAAATATTTAGAAAATATTGAAATGTTTAAAGAAAAATTAAAAAATTAATCTGGCTATAACTACTGATCATATTGGGTCATTTCCTTTCAGTCTTTTTTCCTTCCAAACAGATACATATAATCAACAAAATTAAAATACTGTAAATAGTTTCGTATTTTGCTTTTTCATCTAACACCATGTCATGAACATTTTCTCATGTCCTTAGTTTTTATAAACATAATTTTTAATTACTAAATAACGCTCCATCATATGGATAGGTCATATTTTGTCTTCCATTATTGCCTACTTAAGTTTCAGCTTTTTACAATGATCAGTATGCAACAGTTAACATTTTTCAGAAATATTTGTCCTCATCTCTATTATTTCTTGAAGACAGGGGATAATTCTGGGTCAACGGGTATGAATATTTTAAGGCATTTGATACATATGCCAAATTGTTTACCAAAAGGGTTCCACCTACCAGGAGAAGGAGAGTGCCTCACACAGCACCCTCGCCAAGACTGAGTACTATCATTAAAAGCCTCGGTGTGCTCTGAAAAGGGGCATCCCACGATTCCATCACACGGGTTGCTGTGCGTCCAGAGGATTGCAGGGGGCCACACAGGGCTCTCCACACCGAGACCGGTTAGGCGACGGTGCCCATGACCCCGGTGGGACGTGATGCGGGCTTGAGGCTAGGCAGTAGGGATGAAGGGAACGGGAACACGCACGGGACTCATAGAACATTCGATGCCGGGGAGAGCGGGTCGGCACAGATAGGATAACTATGCGCTGTGTGGGGTGCAGGAGAGGGCGGAGGCTGCGTGTCCGGCCCGGCCTCCTGCGCGCCGCGCTCGGCACCCACCCGCGAGGTTGGCCGCGGCGCGAACCCCTCCCATCCCTTTAACAGGGACACTCCCCTTTAAGGCGGGCGCCTGCGCGCACCCGGCCCCGCCCTTCGGGGGCGCGCGCGGCGGTCGCGGCGCCGGCTCCGCCGGGAGCGCACGTGCCGGCGCCGGGCGGAGGAGAGGGAGGCGGGAGCGGGGCCGCGGGAGGAGGGGAGGCGCCGGGGGCGCGCGCGCGCGCTGGGCGCTGCTGGGCTGCGGCGGCGGCGGCGGCGGCGGTTACTATGGCGGAGTCGGCCGGAGCCTCCTCCTTCTTCCCCCTTGTTGTCCTCCTGCTCGCCGGCAGCAGCGGGGCCGGGCCCCGGGGTATCCAGGGTGAGTCCCGGGGCGGGGGGCGGGGGCCGGGATGGAGAGGGCCGGGCGAGGGCGAGGCCTCGCGCCGCGGCCCCTGGCGACAGCGCGCCCCCTCCCCACGCGCACAATATGGCCGGGCGGGGGGCGCGGAGGAGTCGGGGTGACCCCTGGTCGGCTTCCCCTGACCCCCGAGGCGCGGCCGCCCAGCCAGGACCCAGCTCACGCCGGGCCCCGGGGCACCCGAGCCCCCTTCCAAGAGGAGCTGGATTCGGGGAGCTCTCGGGGGTCGCGATCCCAGCACCCCCATGTTCCATAGAGGGAGTGCGGGCTTCCTTCCCCAAGATTTGCAGATCATGTTTGTGCCCCTCAGCTTGTCCAGGGGCGGGGGTCTTCATTCCCTCCCTCCAGATGCTCCCGGGGGGCGCCTTTTCTCCCGCCAAGACTGTGGGGCTCGGGCGATGGAGCCTTTGCTTCCCCGAGGTATCCTGATGTTGAGAGGCCTTGCGCACCTCAGATGATAGGGTAAGGGGTCTCTAACCTTTCCTTCGGGTCCTACACTTGGGGTGTCTTTTCCCCTCCCTCTCCTTCCTCCCTAATGCTCTGGGAGACGGAGTCTCATTTCCCCTTCGCTCAGTCCCTTAAGTTCAGTGGGGCAAACCCCCCACCTCCAATACACACGCCCTGTGGAAGCTGTGTGGAGGAAGTGAGACGGAACAGGCCCCTAAAGCTTTTTGGAGCTTGGCTCTGGAATCTCTCTAACCCTAGGAAACCTGGTTCCAGAACGTTTAATCTGCATCTAGGTGTATTTGCTTTCCGCCTCGCCTCTCCCACCCCACCCCAGGGGGCCCATTCAGTTAATCACTTTGTGGATGCCTTTTCAGGTGAAATCCTAGAACCTGCCTCCAACCCCCAAGATTATTTAAAGATCCCACCACTGGACCGTCTCCTGGCCCTTGGTCAGTACTTAACTTACCTTCCCACACAACCCCTCTGCCCAGCCCTTCCCCCCACGCACTCCTCCACTCTCACTCACCCCTTACCTCCCAACCCCCACGGCGTTCTGCTCCCTGATACCACCCCCACCCTGCCCACTGTAGAGGTGGGTAACCTTCTGTGGGACACTCAGCTGGGTGTGTTGTTTATGAGGCTTTGGGGGCTGAGAAGAGCAGATGAAACCCTAAAATATTTAATTTAAGAGATTCGCCTCAGATGTGTTTTGGCATTGGGGTAGCAGATGAAGGTTATATTTGGCAGTTAGATTGAAGTGATTATTGACCCACAGATGGATCTGGGAGAGACGATCAGGATTGTGTTCGCTCCTGAGGTACAAAGCCTGCTGCTTTGACTTCTCAGCAGCCCCTAACCTTCCAGCCATGGGAGCTCAAGTGCGTGTTCCGTGGCTCTCCTCGCCACTAAAAATAATGATTCTCAGGTGGATTCAGGCTTCTTTAATAAAGCAGACAATCAAGAAAAGACATCATCGCACTTTGGAGTCTCAAAAACAAGTTCATTATCTCCAGCTTTGATGTTCCCTCCCAGTGGTGCAGCCTGTGCAGTGGGGTCTTTGTTTACTGGCTAATGCTTCTGTTGAGCACCTCGTGCGTGTTCCTGGCTCTGCTGCTCCGTGGCGTGGGTAATGTGCTGCAGGGTCTGATGAAGACGATGCAAGTGTGTGAACACAGCCTGACGTTTGTGGTGAGAGAATGGCTTTCATGAATAATGTTTGCTGGGCCTCATTATGGGCTATGTTATTGAAATGTGTAACATAGTGTTATTTCTCTAGTGAGGTAGTAAATAAGGAGACTCAGCCTTCAAGTTTGTCATTTTATATGCATATGAATAAATCTTTAAGTTCCTTCCATAGGAATTTTTGTCCTGTCCCTAATATATCCGAGATCTTTAACAGCCATTTTCCTGTTGATTTGGTGGCGTGTTTGTGGGGTTTTTCGTGTTGTTGAGAGCCTAGTTAAGAATGTTTAATTGATAATCCAACTGGTTCTGAATGGGGCAGAGTTCATTTTTTTGTAACCTTCCTGAAATGGATGTTTGTTGGGGTGAGGATGGGTGGGCATAATAGGGAGTTGGTTTCTTTTTTTGGTAAATTGGAAATTAGGTTGTGTGTCCAGCAAACATTCTCGAAGGCCTTTAAACTTCTTGGCCAGACACTACAGTTTTTTCCGGGACACGTCTAGTTGCCAATAGTGCATGCTACAGAGACCACTGTTGCAAAAGGGTGAAAGTAAAACGTCAGTTCTGGGAAAATAGAGGCTGTGGGATACCAAGAAGTTGATTGCTTTCCTCCCCAGCACTTCCTCAGTTGGGCTCCGCTAGGTGGGCTGGAGGAGTGGCCGAGCCTGGCAGCCCTGAGCCTGGTCCTTGGACGTGACATGAGGGCAGCAAGCATAGGTGTTTGTATTAATTAGCGAACTAACAGCAACTTAGCAAAGGGTCAGTAATAAGGAAAATGAGTTCCAGGTTATAAACAGCATCCGTTTGGTTGGTATACCATGTTTTAAGGCCTAGCTTTGGAATTTTCACATTGTTGTTTAAAAATGTATAATTGAACCAGTTAGCAGGAGAACGTGACATTCACTTAAGACAAAAGCGACGAGGGAGACATTTGAGCTTATGATAGGAACATTTTGAATTTTTATGAACAGACTAAAAGTCTAATTTCTGGCTGAGACTTGTAATTTTGTTGAGTGGATGTGGATTTGAAGTTCAGTGCACGTGAACTCTTGTAGAGAAGAATTGTCTCTGGTTAGTTTTGTTAAAAGAGCTCCTGGAACAGATGTGATTAAAACATAATCAAATGGCTACTGTGGTTAAAGGTTAGAGCCAGAGGGAGGGAGGAGCCTGGTGTTCGGCCCCAGAACTTCGCTCCCTGACAGGTTGTCCTTGAACAAGTCACTTAAGCTTCCTGCGACTACCTCAGTTTTCCCTCTGTAGACTAAGGAAATAGTGTGTGTTGCTCTTATTGGGACCTTTGTGAGACTGACTTACTGATAGCCAGTTGGCCGGGAGGTATTTTTAGACACAGTTTCTGACTTCAGTGAACAAGCACTGTTGGGTTACTTTTTATCTTATGGGGCAGAATCACACACCCTTGGGATTGCTGGAAGCAGCACATGTCGGTGTGGTTAATTTCTCCTTTGTGCACTCTGGTGGACCCGTTTCAGATTTCCTCGAGTTGATTTGTGTCTTCTGACAGGCCCGCATGCCGTGGACCGGGCAGCATACCTGTGCTGATCAGAGCCAGTCCGGAGGGAGTGACCTGCTTTGGGCTTTATTGGTTTGGCAACGTTTTAATTCTTACGCAACTCTGGGTATGTTTATGACACTATGTAAATGTTACATAAGAACATGGAGGCTGAGAGTGGCCGGAATGGCGACTGTGCACACAGGAAGGTTAGACTGAGGACTTCATCCGAAAGGACCTTGGGCGTCTGCTGTCAGGGCAGGAGGAGGTTGCGCTCCACCTTCCTCTAAAAGCCTTTTCAGATGATTGTGTCTTTCAGGTGGACTGCTGTGTTATAAATAGGTTTATTCTCCACCGGTGAGCTAATTGTAACCTTGCCACCAAAATGTGAATCAGGAAACGGGGAGACAGGAGACGCGCTGCTGCCTCCAGCACGTCCTGTTGAATTCGCTTGTTGCGTTTTGAAACAGGAGTTGAATGGCAGGAGTCTGTTCTCGCAGTAACCCAGGGGCATAGGGTGTTGAGATGGAACGCAACTCTCAGTTCATGGTGCTTTAGATCTTCTTTATTTTTGAAGGTTAAATTAGAATACCAAAGTGACTCTTTTGTTTTACTTTTGAAATCCTTATTGTTTACTGTTCAGTTTTTGCTCGGAGCAGCAGTGAACATTAATTCTGGAATCCCGCCTCTTTGTCTCAGATTCTTGTGTTATTTGTCTAGTACAGTAGGAGTTGACGTAAAGGCATCTTATCTCATTCTCCTCTCTGTACTTATAAAAAGAAAATCCTAGAGTCCTCTTTCTCGTCAATCCCCCTGACGCTGGAAGTGCTACAGGCATGCGGAGCCCATCATCCTGCCTGGCCTGGGGCTCCTCAGACGCGGTCCCCTGCGATGTCACTTCATTTCCCCCAGGGCCAGGTTCCAGCGCCTGCTCTTGCTGTGTACCCTCCTCAGTTCTCAGTCTCACGTGTGGTCCGACCTGCGCTTGGGCTTCAGGACGCACCATCTCTGCTCCTGTCTCTTCTCCCTGCCTGCGGGCTTCTCCATCATGCACAGATGGAACCCGGAGCCAAAATACCGTTTCAGAGTGTTTCTTTCTTTCCCTGACTCTGTAGAGTTGCCAAACTGTAGTTTAGCTGTGAAGTTTCCGTCCCAGGCCGTCTTACCTGCTCCCTCCGTTTCAAAGATGGGGGCGCTTCAGGCATCTCTGCTGGTCTTTTCGGGTTTTCTTCTCTCTCCGCTTAGTCCTAAGCCTGCATTTGTCTTGCTAAATAATTAGAATTTAACATAATGAAAGTAACTGCCTTTCAGTTTAAAGTGTTGGTCATTCCTAATTTATACAATTACATAGGGGACGTTTCTTTGTTCAGTCGCATCTACCTGGAGTGGTTCTTGGCATGGAGAAATGACAGAGAACAAGATGGGCAAAAATCCCTAAGTCTGTAACTGTCGTGGAATTTACAACTAAACTGGCTTAGACTGAAAATAAATAAGTCACCACAGTTTTCAGTCATGAGCGCTGTGAAGAAGATAAAACAGGATGATGTGCTGGAGTGCGCTGGGACCTGCCATTTCACGTCTCTCTCAGCGTCATTGTTTTATCTGTAAAATGGGGTTAATTCAGTGAAGTCTCGGTGCTCGTGGTAGTTAAGCTCTATAAATTCGACTCTAACTCTGAATTACTGGATACTGAACCATTGCTCCTAGGGGAAACACAGGGGTAGGTTCCTGTGAGCCTCTGGTGACATTTTCATCAACCAGTCAGTATATAACCTTGTTTTGTGTGTGTTTCTGCTTAAAGACACTACTTAATAGACAGTCGTGTGCCGTGTAACAACGTTTTGGTCAATGACAGACCACATATACAACGATGGTCCCATAAGATCGGTACCATATAGCCTAGGTGTGTAGTGGGCTGTCGCATCCAGGTTTGTGTGAGTACACTCTATGGTGTTTGCACAAAGATGAAATCACCTAACGACACATTTCTCAGGACATATCTCCGTCGTTAAGCAATGCGTGGCTGTAGATTGTTGGTTCGTTACATTGAACTCAGGGCTAGCAGCACTATAATGCGTGCTTATCCCGAACAAAGCTTATCTAATATACGGGTTTTCTCTATAAGGCGCCTTGCTGTCTTCTTGAGCTTAGGAGCACTAGACAGCATTTACTCTTGGGGGCCATTTTAAATAGTGAAATCACCACCAAAAACCACGAAAAGGCAAAAAGCATGGCTGTGAATATTCCGTGAACAGGATGCGTATTTACCGTGCGAGGGCTCAATCGGGAAGGCAGAGTGTTGCCTTGTTCAGCCTCGGCTAGAACTGTGTGCACGGACGACTCAAATTTCTCACCACTGTGCACGTGTACGCGAAGGACTGAAAGCACTGAGAGTATTGATTTTGGGGTTACAAATAAATTGTACCAAGTAGGCAGATTCACATATGAAATCCATGAATAATGAGGATCCACTGTGTTTCATTAAAGCCATACAAATAATTGTAATGGAGAGAAAATTATGTGGAATTCCAAGGATTCTTAAATGGTTTCTGTAAACCACGATTTTAATATACAGTTAGAAGTCCCGTTTCCAGCCTGTAAATAAACTAAACAGATATCTGTATATTGGGTACTACTGTTGTGATCTAAAGATTCCTTTAACACATACATATGGAGCACCTACCATATGCCAGGCACTGTTGCAGGTGCTAGAGATACAACAGTAAACAAAAGGAGACAGGAATGCCTTCCTTCTTGGAGCTTATCTTCTGGCAGTTGAGAGCTATAATAAGAAAATAAAATATAAGGTGATTTTACCTACCACAGTGTCCCGTCCCCTCCCCCCCCCCTTCCTGGCCTTTGGTATACACATATATTCTCCCAGTTGTTAAATCAAACACTAACCTGGGTACTACTGTGAAGGGATTTGGTAGATGTAATTAAGGTCCCAAATCAGTTGACCTTCAGGTCGGGGAGACTTGTGGTAGACCTGACCTAACCAAGACAGCCATTTGAAAGCAGAGGATTTTCTCAGCTGGTTGCAGAAGAGGAAGTCAGAGATGCTCTAGCTGGTTTGGAAGAAAGTAAACATCCGTGTGTGAATTGCCCGTGGGGGCCACGTGGCCAGGAACTGTGGGCCAACGCTAGGAGCTGAGAGTGGTCTCTGGCTGTCAGCAAGGAGAGAAATGGGGGCCTCAGTCCTTCATCCACAAGGCAGTGGAGATTGCCAACTACCAGTGAGCTTGAAAGCGGTCCCAGCCCTAGATGAGAAAGCAGCCGTGGCCAACACCAGTCATGCTGTGCCTGGACTTCTGACCTGCAGAAACTGAGAGATAGTAAATAGGTGGTGTGTTTTGAAATGTGTGTGTGTGGTGAGTCAGAGGGTGACGTGAGGAGAAGGAAGTAGGAGAAATATCCCAAGATAGGCTTGTGAGTACTTGAGACCTGGTCCCCAGCATGTCGGTGGACCTCGAACTGAACAGAAATCCTTTGATCACATGTGGCTTCCCTCTACTGCCGGTTACCTTTTCCTAGATACTCGTTGAGTGTTTGGAGGAGAGAGAAGATTATGGGTGTTTTGAACATAAGGTTTTTAGGTGGTTGGGATGTTTGAGTTGAGGTATGTGGGTATTGAAGCGTATTTTTTTTTGGTAAGTATTTGTGGTGAACTTGCCTTGCCCCAAGTCTTTGTATTGTCTTGGTGTGCGTTTGTATGTTACTTTCTGTACTTGTAGTAGCTAAGATTGAATCGAATGCAGTTAGTGTTCATTTCTAGTATCCAGGACCAAGCTGAATGTTGAGAGGGATACTGAGGAAAGAATCTCTCCTTGCCCTTTAGAAGTTTACACACAGATTGACTTTTCTTCTGCTGGTTGGAGCAACCACAGAACTACGAAAAACTCCCACCCCTTCTCATTCACTGGGATGACAGTAGTAATAAAAGCATCTGATTTAGTGGATGTTTACTATATACTTAAGTGTTATGCTGAGCACTTGCATTACATCATTTACTCTATACAGCTATTCTCTGAGGCACTCCTATCCCCATTTTACATGGGAGAAAACTGGGGGGTAGAGAGGTTAAGCAGTGGGCCTGAGGTCTGTCTGACTTCAAGGCATGTGCTCTGTCTAAATACTGCACTCTATATTATGATGACTCTCACAGTGATTTTCTAACCGGGCTGCCTCCCGTCTCCCGCTTGTGCTCTCTCCTACTGCTGGGTTAACTTTGGAAAACGCACCTTCTGCATCTGGTGGTTCCACTTTTATGTGGCCTCCAGGATCAATTCCAGACTCCTTAGCCTGGCATCTCAATCAGTCTCATCTGGCCCTAGTCTCCCTTACTGCCCTTGTCTCTGGCTGGAACCTTGGTATTGTTGTGGCATCTGTCCGTTTTCTGTGGACCTAATATGCCTTGCGCTTTTCATGGCTTTGGCTTTCTCTACCTAGCCAAATCCAGCATCCTTCAGTGTGGGACCTTCTTTGTCCTCCAGCCTTCCCCAGTCAGTAATTCCATCCTCTCTCCTTTTCTCTCTGGTCCACACTGGTAGTATAGAGGTTCACACAGATTTATAGTTGTCTGCTCCCCGCCCCCTCACCCTCTACCCCTAGAAAGTGGTGCTAGGAGCTGGCTTATTCTTTATATGGCTTTGTCCTGTCACAGAGCCTTGCGTATCTTAAGTACTTAATAAATTTGTTTAATTGAATCCATTCATTTCTTTTCCGTCCTCTCAGCAAAATCAAGGTAAATAATTCCAGTTCTGTCCTGCTGTAATTTTATTATCTCCTGTATCTACAGTTTTTATCCCAGTCACTCAAAAGTGCCACAAACAATTGTGAGTTACTTAGAACATAATAATCTCTCTTCCTACCTCACCTCTTTCATCTCTGTTTATTCTACCACCTACCCATTTTAGTCCAGCCAAATGGACTTGATCTCAACCTCATTAGTTTTATTCTCAGCCCTGGCTGCTTTTTTTTCCTCCTTCATTGTCCCAGTTGCCTGAAACAACCATTCCTCTCCCTCTTCTACTCAAAACTGTGACATACAGCATCTCCTCTCTACTCATCCATAGCATAGTAAATAGGTCAGGAGGCAGATACGGAATACCACTGGTAAATAGCCTCCCTGCCCTCATGAGGCAGGAATATGTCTGTCTAAGTACAACAAAGAAAGAAAACAGAATAGTTTTACGTTTTCATTATAATTGCAAGTAAAGGAGAAATACCAAATCACTGGTAGGTGTTCTGAATATGACGGCAGAGTCTGTCCACTTAGATCCTGGGAACGTGGGACATGCTCCATCGTAATGGTGCCGCTCATTCCAGTTTTAGCCGACATTCTCCTGGGCATCAGGTGGACCCTTGCTGGATGTTCGGGTATTCAGTCAGCCATAAATTAAGTTGCAATGACAGGTCTCCTTAGCATAAACATCAAACGTCTCTTTGGAGGGAGAACAAAGCTCTTATTCTCTAGACCTGAGGCTTAAGGGTGAGCTTGTTTAAACAGCTCTCTAGGTTGGGTTTGTCTCCAAGCGGAATGTCAGAAAGGCAGTTTGTAGAATAGGTAGCGTGTGGAGCTGGCTTCCCAAACACCTTTCTCTTATGCAAACCCCATTCCGAGACCTTTTCCCAGATTGGAATTAAATACCAGGCTTATCAAGTGTCTTATTGTTAGACCTGTGGGTTTTTTCCCCTCATACAAATAGCTTCCTTTATTAAGTCAGTTATATTTTTTTCATACATGCTTTTTACCAGTGCAGTTTTTGGTTGTTTTAGGTACCACCAACTACACGTGTAAAATTTGACTTTATTATGGCTCTTGGGTACTTGAGAGTTTTTGTTTTGATGTATTTTTAAAATTTAATTTTGGGGCCGGCCGGGCGACGTAGTGGTTAAGTTCACGCACTCTGCTTCAGCGGCACCGGGTTCACAGGTTCGGATCCCAGGCGCGGACCTACATACTGCTTGTCAAGCTGTGCTGTGGTGGTGTCCCACATATAAAGGAGAGGAGGATTGGCACAGACGTTAGCTCAGGGCTAATCTTCCTCACCAAAAAAATTAAAAAATAAATAAAAATCTAATTTTGATGATTATAAAAAGTGAAAATGTAATTTGGGTTTTTTTTATCGGTAGCATCTGATTGCTTTACTCTAATGCTGCAGGATTTCCCACTTAGGTTAGTTGGAACTTTGGCTGCTGGTCCAGTGTCAGTTCCTAGTTGTTGCCCTCCCACCTCACCCCCTACACCCCTCCTCAGGAGAACCAAACCTTACCTCGCTTGTGACAGTATAGTGCCACACACCTCCATTTTTTTTTTAACCTGATTCAGGATTTTCGTAAACATTTTGGCAGTTGTCTAGATCAGTAGTTAGTGAACGACATTTTTCTTTGTGTTTTTAAAGCAGTGGAACCCTTTTAAAAATGAAAAGTGTAGAAACATGTATAAAATGGATAAACGCTGAGCCACTCTAGCAGAGCCCCCTTTGCTCTCAAATTGTGAGGCTGAGATTTATCTAACGAGGCTTATTCCGCACACTGCTGTTTGCCAGGCACCGTGCTGAGCACCTGCATGGACCTGGTGTGGAGGGGGACACTGCTCCCCTCCCCGCACTGTTCACAGGTTCCTGGACATCTTGGGCAGCCCAGGGATTCAGGAAGGACACGGTCTGAAGAACGTTGTACCTCTAGGTTTTTTTCCTGTGCGTGTGTTAGGTTTTTTGGGTTTTGTCATTGAGATTATGTTATACATATTGTTTTACAAAGACTTATGGTATTTTTTAAATTGTGGTAAAACACATGTAACAAAATTTGTCATTTTTAACCATTTACAGTGTACAATTCAGTGGCATTGAGTACCTTCATAACGTTGTGTGAACCATCAGCCCTGTCTAGTTCCACAACTTTTTCTTTACCCCAAAGGAAACCCGTAACCTATCAAACAGTCACTCCCCGTCCTCCCCCCGCCACAGCCCCTGACAACCTCTAATACGCTTTCCAGATGTTTAGTATAAATGGAATCATACAACATGTGGTTTCTTTCACTTAACATAATGTTTTCAAAGTTCATCCATATTGTAGTATATATCAGTAGTTTATGCATTTGTATGGCTGAATAATACTCCATCCTGTGAATATACTACGTTTTGTTTATCTGTTCATTATTTGATGGACATTTAGGTCGTGTCCACCTCTTGACTCTTGTGAGTAGTGCTTTTGTAAACATTGGTGTACATATTTTTGTTTGAACACTCGTTTTGAATCTTTTGGATACGTACCTAGGGGTGGAATTGCTGCATTATATGGTAATTCAGTGTTCAACTTATCAAGGAACCATCAAACTGTGGTCCGCAGTGGCTGCACCATTTTACAATCCTACCAGCAATGTGTGAGCGTTCCGGTTTCTCTAAGTCTTCACCTACACTTGTCACTTGTTATTTTCATATGTGACTCTGAAGTGGTATCTCATTGTAGTTTTGATTTGCATTTAAATTTCAAGTTCATTTGCATTTGTTGGACATCTTTCCACATGCGTGTGGGCCATTTGTGTATCCTCTTTGGAGAAATGTCTGTTCCAGTCCTTTGCCTATTTTTTAGTTGTTTTTTATTGTCATTGAGTTGTAAGAGTTCTTTACATATTCTGGATATTAGACCATTATTAGATATGTGATTTGCAAATATTTTTTCCCATTCTGTAGGTTGTCTTTTCACTCTCTTGATGTTTTCCTTCGATGCACAAAAGTTTTAAATTTTGATGAAGGCCAGTTTATCTGTTTTTCTTTGTTGCTTGTGCTTTTGGTGTGATACTTAAGAGACCACTGCCAAATCCCAGGTCACTAAGATTTACCTCTGTTTTGTTTTTAAAAGTTTTAGCTCTTATATTTAGGTCTTTGATCCATTTTGAGTTAATTTTTGTATATGGTGTAAAGTAAGGGTCCAACTTCTTTCTTTTGCATGTGGATATCCAGTTGTCCAGCACCATTTGTTGAAGACTAGTCTTTCCCCCTGAATGTACTAGACACTCTTGTCAAAAATCAGTTGATTACAGATCTATAGGTTTGTTTGTATAGGTCTGTTTCTGGACTCTCAATTCTATTCCTTGATTTATATGTCTATACTCATGCCAGTACTACACTATTTTGATAACTGTGGCTTTGTAGTAAGTTTTGAGATCAGGAAGTGTGAGTTCTCTAACTTCGTTCCTTTTTTGTTTTTTCTCAGATCATTTTGGCCATTCAGGATCACAGAGTTGTATAGAGTCGTGGTCTTTGTTCTATCCTAAGGAAGCTGTAGGGGGTTTGGATAAGGTCTGGGGAAGAAGAATTAAAATAATCATGGGTTGTAATAGGCCCTTGTCAGTTTGGCCTGTCTGATGGATGCTGTCATCTGGAGGGCTGAGGGCTGAGAGGCAGTTTATGATCAAGTTGTAAGGTCATGAAGGGCAAGGGTGGTGCAGGCTGGCTTGGGCACTAGCCTCGGACACCGTAGGACTAGAAGGGGGCCCAGGGAAGTCTGGAGGAGACAGTGTGGTGTACATCAACAGGCCAGTGCTCCACGAGATGATCTTATTATCCCTGAGGGGCAATTCATAGAAGCTGAAAATCAGGAATACTGTAGACATAAACCATTTTATGTATATATTTTTTTTAAAGATTTGCCTTGAGCTAACATCTGTTACCAGTCTTTTTTTTTTCTTGTTCTTCTCCCCAAAGCCCCCCAGTACATAGTTGTATATTCTAGTTGCAGGTCCTTATGGTTGTGCTGTTTGGGACGCTGCCTCAGTATGGCCTGACGAGTGGTGCCATGTCTGCACCCTGGATCCGAACCAGCGAAACCCTGGGCTGCCAAAGCAGGGTATGCAAACTTAACCACTCAGCCACGGGGCTGGCCCACCTTAAGCCATTTTAGAACTCTTGTGGGCCTCTGCCTTCCAGGACAGGCGGCATGCCTCCTGCCTTCTGAGGCTGGTGCCACTGCCCTGTGCTCTCCCACACCCTGTCTCTGGGATGTGGTCTGAGGCAGGAGACTGGGCTGAGTGGCCTTAAGGTTAGCCCTGTATGGTGGTCCTTGGGAATTCTCAGGGAGCCGGGTCTCATTGAGTGTCCACCCAGTGTGTGCAGTGGGTCAGAGAGCAGACCCAACCCGCTCCAGTGCCCCTCTGCAGTGAGGTCATCTTTGCCGAGACCTGGCCGTGTTAGTGCCCCCATAACATGCAGCTGGACACTCTGCCCAGGTCGGGGCTTGTCAGCCTTCCTCAGAACACAGCCTCTCTCATAAATCAAATTTGTGTTTACATCCTACTACAGACCACGTGCTAATCGTGTTTTGGTACCATGTTCAAATCCTGCCAAAGTGGTTTTGTCTTTGGTTCAGGTTTGACTGACTTGTTAATAACAAAAGCTGGGCTGGCAGGAATTTCGTCCTGACCACTTGTGTGTGTGTGTGAGAGAGGAAGATTGTCACTGAGCTAACATCTGTGCTAGTCTTCCTCTATTTTATGTGGGATGCTGATGCAGTGTGGCTTGAGGAGTGGTGCTAGGTCTGCTCCAGGATCCGAACCCATGAACCTCGGGCTGCTGAAGTGGAGTGCAGGGACTTACCCACTGCACCACTGGGCTTGCCCCTTGTCCTGACCACTGTTTAACCAGCTTGTGTGTAGAGTGATTTGGTTGGTCCTCTGTGATTGGTTTTCCTGATTATGCTGTTTCTCCCGCGTAACTCTTTGGTTGTGGAGTCTGGAGAGTTTTCGGTGTGTCTTGTTTATAGCCGCATGTGGACCGATTCACCTGGTGAGTCAGTGTGAAACAGATCACACGAATGGCTGCTATCATTAGCCCAGATTTAGCTTTCAAATCAAAATTAGGTTTGTGATGTAGTCTTAAGAGTAAATTTACAGTAAATTGAGATTTTTTTGTAATCATCATTTATTTAGTTTCAATGAAAAATGAATATTAACAGAAAACTAGCCCTGATGTCTGTGTTTAAAATGCAGAAAAAGGTATATAAAATTTAAAGCAGAACTTCCCAGTGTTGGATCAGTGATCTAAACAATGTGAATTTAAAAGCAAGCTCGGTTCAGTTTTCAGCTGGAGGATTTTAGAGGTCATCTAGTCCGGTCTCTTCTTGCTGGTTAATCAGGAGATAAACGAGGTCCGGTGGGTTGCGTGACTTGCCCAAAGCCACACGGCCACTTACCGGCAGAGCAGAGTCCCCCACAGCACCTCCTTGCTGTGGTCTTGCCGTAACTTGCCACTTCCTAATTAGTAGTTAAAGAGACACAGTTCATGCGTGCGTGTTTGTTTGCGTTTTACGTTGAGAGGAGGGATTAAAATGTATCAAGCACCAGTTTGCTGAGCACTATTTAAATATATTATTTCATGTAATTCTTACGTAGTCCTCTGAAGTAATTGTTAACAGCCCCACTTTGCAGATTGGGACACCGGGTGCAGGGAGGTCACTGACTTGCTCAAGGTCGTCTGATTAGTGGGAGAGCTGACATTTGAGGCTTGGGTCTTTCGGGCCTGTCCCTGCCGTGACAGCCCACTGTGACTCTAGTGATAGTAAGGGAACCTCCTCTGGGGCGTGGGCAGTGGTAAGGGTTATCTTAAAATGGATCTTCTTCAGACTCCTCACTCGCTCTGTGAACTGCAGAGATGTGCACAGATAAGTGCTTTCTCAGAGTCCCCACAGCACTAGGCGGATGTTTGGCTTGTCCTCTTACCATCTCTGTAAGCGAAATGGTATTTTCTGGTTGACCCGCTGAGGCTCAGAGAGATCCAGGGACTTGCCCAGTCTCTTATCACAAACCCGCATGGCCCTGCTCCCAGTTCCGCTCTTCGTCCCGTCTAGCAGATTTCACCACTTTTGTTCTTTCCTGTCTTACACCAAGATTGTTTAAGTACTTCCCAAAAATAATGAGCCACGTGTGGGTGTGTTCGTTCTCCAGAATGAATCACTGTGAAAGAGGCCGTGAACCAACGAAAGGAGAATCAGTATCTGGAGCCAGAGGTTCTGGCTCTCCTGTCTGCTAGTTGACCGACTCTGAAGTGAGCTTTTTTTCGAAAGGCGGCTGCGGGTCTGGCCTGCGTGTCCCACTGTGCTCAGAATAGCCCTCTTGGAGTTGTTCGTTTTCCCGTCTTGCTTCCCAAAATAGACCCGTTGCTGTTCTCTTTGCTGGACACCACAGCACATGTATGGAGAGGGGTGCAGTCCACGGGGAACCCCTTTGTGCCTGAATGTCCCCATGGACACCAAGGGGCGTGGGCATTAGTTTTCTTGGATTAACAGTCAGGACTCCAGTGTGAGTAAAAGAGGTTTGGATCCAGTGTGCTGAGATTCAGAAGTAAATTTAAGTTAGCCAGAAGAGTGAGAGAGGAGCAAATCAAGGTATTTGGGAGGAAAAATGAGGAGGTTCCTTAGTCTTTCTTGTGTCTAAAAGGGTTGGAATCGAAATTTAGGACGAATCTGCTTTTAAAATTCCCTTTATGGCTTGGATCCTAGTCCGCAGGGCACCTGGTTAAATGCCCTGCCTCGAAAGTGTAACTGCCTGACCCTCCGGCAGGAGCTACGCGTTTTGGAAGTCTCCCGGGAGAAAGGGGTCTGGTCAAACACGGGGAGAAAACGCGACTGGCGAGAGCACAGCTCCACACTGTCCGTTACCTGCCAGCGCCGTCTCTCCTTTGTTGCTTGGGTGGGAATGGCCGGGGATTGTGACATTTATAGAGAGCCTGAGGAAGGAGGGGTTGGACACTGAGATATTTAGAATCTCTCTTTGGGTTTGAAAAGCCAAGAGATGCCTTCCAGTGTATTGGAGGGAGAGACCAAGATAGACCGTTGACAGCCTGGAGGGTGAGTTGCGACAGGCTGGTTTGTCATGGGGCTGGTCATCGACATCTCTTCTCCAGGGGCCCCAGTCTGAGCATATTCCCACTGGGTATCCAGATCACATTCACTTAGTGTCCAGTCTGAGGCTCGGGTGGGCCCTGTCACCTCTGCCCCTGATCGGCGAATGCTTCTTTCAGCACTGTGGGTCCCAACTGAAGTCTCGTCATGGCCACAGCCATACTCCTGCCCATCCGAAGAGGTCAGGGCTAGGTTAGGCCTGTGGGAGACAGTGTTGGGGAGGACCAACTGCTGCTGTCTGCGCTATTCTTGTTAGACGGATAAATAAAGGATTTCAGATTCCAGGGCTGCCGAACTGGCTTTCCGAGGCGCCAAATTCGTTTACGGTAATTTCCTGTCAACAGCGCACACTTATGTGTAATACACGCCTAGCAAAACTCAGTCCCAGAGACCATTGCACACACAACCTATTTGAAAAATAGATATATATATATATATGTTATATTTTTAAAGTGATCTCCAGGGCCCTTCAGAGTGGGTTGAATTTATGGAGCACTTTTTATGCATTAGCTCGTCTAATCCTCTCAATAACCGTAGGAGGGGGCGCTAATATCATCCTCTTTGCGGGGGTATGCTTTGAGAGGGGCACCAGCCGTGGATGATGTTGGACTAGTCAGGGGAAGCGTTTCAAAGGAAGTGACGTTTAAGCTGAATTTTAAAGGATTTATAAGAATTAGCCAGGAAAAAAGCATTGCAGCAGAAGAATGTGTGAGAGCCGGCATACTGCATTCAGGAAACCGTGGGCGGGCCTAGTGCCTGCGGAGATGGGGCCGATGATGGCTCCGAGGAACCCTAGGTGGTTTGGATGGGGGCGGGGAGGCGGTGTCCTATATTCTCCAAAGGGAAGGTGCCTTCCTTTCATCCTCAGGCATCTAAATTTAAAGGAAAACTTCTTTCCCAGCCACAGAATAATTTATAATAAGTCTAAGGCTAAGTTCAAAAGCTAGTTTCTCTATTTCTCATAGGCGTGATAGAGAGCACTTAGAGGAAGATGGGGGGTGGCAAGGCTTGTTTGTGAGCTGAATAAACAGGTAAAAATGTGCCCAATTGACGATATCCTCTTCAGTTGTCTATAAAAGCACCTTGCTTTGGAGCGTCAAGTATGCTAAGGGATTATATTGTAAGTCTGGAAAAGGACCTGGGGTCAGTTCTCACCATTGACGTTATTGTGCATTCCACCTTCCCTGCAGCTCTGCTGTGTGCGTGCACCAGCTGCCTACAGGCCAACTACACGTGTGAAACAGATGGGGCCTGCATGGTCTCCATTTTCAACCTGGATGGGATGGAGCACCACGTGCGCACCTGCATCCCCAAAGTGGAGCTGGTCCCCGCCGGGAAGCCCTTCTACTGCCTGAGCTCCGAAGACCTGCGTAACACCCACTGCTGCTACACTGACTTCTGCAACAGGATCGACCTGAGGGTGCCCAGTGGTGAGTGACACCCTTGTCGGACTATTGGCTCCTCTTGGAGGTAGGGCACCCACGTCATTTGTCCTTCTCTGCTCTTCCTCATTCCCTTGGTTTGATGATAGGTAAACAGTTCCCCAAGGTGACAAGGGATGGGGTTCCTCCCAAGTCAGATGTGTAGATTAGAGGATAGGGAGACAGATCATCAGGTTGGTCCCAGAGGTGAAAGCTGCGTTTTGGATGGTGACTGAGCAGCCATAGGCAGCTGGTGAGGAGTGGAGGAGCCAGGCAGTAGTCCGCACGGGAGGGTATGGGACTGATCCCAAAGGAGACAGCCCCAGAGCCGTGTGAAGGCAGCTGCTGGGGTGAGGGTGACAGCAAAATGGGAAGAGGGGCTAGAATAAGAGGAGGACAGTGATGGAGACTGAGAAGTATTAGATGCCACCCCTTTGCATGTCTGCTGTTTAGATGACGTTCCTGGGGAGGTCAGAGTAGAAGGAGAGAGATGGGCAGAGCTTAAAGGAGCTGTTGTAAGTGGAAGAGTAGACCCTGGCATGTGTCTGGGGGCGCTGAGGAGGGAATGGTCCCATGAAATGCTGTGAAATTACAAAGTGGGTTGTGGCTTGACTGTTGCAAAGGACACCTTAACTAGAGAGGTTTGAATTTGAGAGCTTCCAGGCAGACCAGAAAGATCCAGGGCACCGTGAACCCACGGAGAGGGAAGGGCATCGGCACTTGGAGCAGGGTTGGGGGTAAACAAACCCACAGCTTTCCCTTGTTTTACTCTTTGTTCTTTCCCTCTCCTCTCTCACTCGACCCAGGTCACCTCAAGGAGCCTGAGCACCCTTCCATGTGGGGCCCCGTGGAGCTGGTAGGCATTATTGCCGGCCCGGTGTTCCTCCTGTTTCTCATCATCATCATTGTTTTCCTTGTCATTAACTATCATCAGCGCGTCTATCACAACCGCCAGAGACTGGACATGGAAGATCCCTCATGTGAGATGTGTCTCTCCAAGGACAAGACGCTCCAGGATCTCGTCTACGATCTCTCCACGTCAGGGTCTGGCTCAGGTACCGAGTTCCTCAGGCGGCGTGTCTGCTGTGGGCCTTCATCCCTGCTGTGGGCCTTCATCCCTGCTTCTGCGTTTACAGAGGAGGCCTGGCCTTGCACTTGTTTCTACCAGCTCTGAGTCATTTGGTTTCATAATTCCCCTTCTTTTGGAGTCTGATATGCAATAAGATAAGATAATGGGTTCACAGAAAATCTTTCATTCCCCAGATTCCAAAGGTCAAGTGTGAATCTCTCCATTCCAGAAACCCTGCCACTCTTCGAGTCTTGTACCTGTACATCTATTAAAATTCACCTGGTTCCACCTGAGCAGTGGAGTGCTCAATGTAAGGGCCCCTTTTGAGAAACAGGAGAGCGTCGGCTTCCTATGAGGCGGTGACAGCTAATCATTGATCTCCGAGCAGCCCCAAGGGGAGTTTAAGGACGTTGAGTAAAGCTGAGAGCTGGTGCTTGGTGAATCATTGACTGGTACCAGTTGCCCAGGGGTTTTTTGGTGGGGGTTAAAATAAAGGCAGCTCTGGCTTCCAGCATGGCGTCAGCACCATTTCCTGCACTGCCTGTTGATAACCAAGTCTTTCTTAGATGAGGGAACCGAACCCAACAGTGGACCTTGATGTGAGACCAGCATTTAGGATAAAAGGAATTGGGTTGTTCAGGTCTCAGGGTATAGCTCAGCTAGCTGTTAAATGTGAACGTGACTTCAGAAGAGTCTTTTTATGAAGATAAACAATTACTTTAGTGATGGTGATATTCTGTTCTTGTAAAAAAATCACCCGCAAAGGTCACTGTTGCCATTCTAGCTAAAACATACAGAATCATATTTGTGGCATTTTCATGCATGTTATGTATGTTTCCTTGCCATGTGACAAGACTATTCTCTAGGGGAATTATGCCATCAGTCATGGCCAGACGTTCCTCCTTGCACACACGGAGTACTTTGAGCTGTGACATCTCCTGAATTTCAGTGGTTTTGCCTTTATTAAGCTCTGCAGTAGAGAGTGCCAAAGTGATGGATATATTTAAAAGCTGCATATTTTTAGGAAGACAGAAAATATATGGCTTGTTCTTTGCTGAAAGAGGTAGGGCAGTGGTTAGAACTGCGTGACTGACTCTATGACTTGATTTGCTGCTAGAGGAGGGTAGCTCAGGTTTTCTGGAGTCTTTTTTTAAGATCAGGACTAGCTGAGGCTAGGGAAGGTCCATGCGGTTACTTAGTCATCTAGAGTAACATCATTAATACCTGTTTCTCTCTGGATGGTTTAGTCCACTTTTAATTCAGAATGTCAGGAGCTTCCAAGGTGTTGGAGTTTTAATACTGTGGATTTGAAGTAATAAGTCCTTGCTGCTTATGTGACTTTTGAGCCACACCGACAAATCTCTGTGGACCATCCTCTGAGGGATGCGAGTAAACAAAGAGGAGGAAGGGGCTGAGCCAGGGTCGGCTGGGAGAGACGGGGATTTCTGGCAGGGGTCTCACAAGGGAGGACAGGTTTAAAGGGGTCTCGAAGACTTGAATTGGAAGTTTTTAGGGAGGTAAGAGGGCAGGGAACATTCCAGGCCAAGGAAAACCCATGAAAGTTCAGCGTGTGTCTGGGGAAATGGCAGCTGGCGAGCGGCCCCAGAGCAGGAGCGGCTGGCTGGCCCAGGCAGAGAGCACAGTGGGTGCCATGCTATACCCCCTGAGGGGCGAGGCAGCTACTGAAAGTCTTCGTGTGGGAAAACAGCTTCATATTTTCTTGTGGAAGGAATTCTGGCCGTGGTGTGGAGGATGAATTCATTCATTTACCAGCCTCCTGTTAGGGAGGCCGGCGAGGCGGGGCCGTGTGTGGGTGTGCAGGGCAGGAGCAGGGTGAGGGAGGCGGAAAGGCCGGTTGGAGGTCTTACGAAGGGCCAGAACTGGGACAGGCACAGAGTGGGTGGCGAGGAGGGTCTACTTTGGGAAATGTTTTGGTGGTTCTGTACTGTCGCAGTTAAAAGCATAAACTCTGGAGTCAGACAGTCCTAGGTTTTAATCCCTGCTTTGCCACTTACTGCTGGTCTCAGTTCGAATGAGTTGCTTAACCTCCCCTATGAGCCTGAGATCTCTCATCTGTAGTTGGGGTAACAACAGTATCTGCCTGATGGGTGTCTGCACGGTGAATGGGAGCTCACGTCCACACAACGGTGGAGGGATTAGGAGCATGTTTGTTTGATTGGCCAGGGAGAGGGGGTGCGAGTTCAGAGTCGCTCATGATGGAGAGGTGGTTGGATAGATCGGAGACTGTGAATGGGTCACACGAGGCAATAAATGGGTGCTATAAAGACAGTAGAAGCCGTCCTAGAATAAGCGTGGGTGGTCCCCGTCTACATCGGGAGCTCCACCCCCAGCAGGACTTGATCTCTGGAAAGGGGTGGGGGCCTTGTGTGCTCGGACCACTGTCTGGCTTCCATGGGCCGCACAGCACTGCCCTCTCGTGGCCGATGAGCAGAGCAGCCAGAAGGCGGCTCCCAGCGCTCAAGCTCCCACTTTGTCTTCTCTGCCCTCTTTCCTCCTCCATCAGCATAAAGCAGGTGTGGGTGGATTGGCCTGCAGGAAGCTGGCTGCAGAGTTGGTAAATCTGGTCAGGCATTTATATTCAATCTGTCATCCGTCCCAGCTTAGAGGAGAAATCGCTTAGATCAGGAACAGCTAATGGTACGCATTTCCCTTTCTGCGTTCACTGGCCTGGTTGCTGGCTGCCTGGATTACCTGGACGTGCTACAGGCGGCCGCAGCTCTCCATGGTCCTGGACCCGTGTAGAATGAGGCCGGTGGGGAGGGCTGTGCCAGCGTATCAGTGAGAGTGAGAGGTGCAACGTTTAGCAGGTGTACTGCATCAGCTCTCCTCTTTCTTCCACCCACAGGGTTGCCCCTTTTTGTCCAGCGCACAGTGGCCCGAACCATCGTCTTACAGGAGATCATTGGCAAGGGCCGGTTCGGAGAAGTGTGGCGCGGCCGCTGGAGGGGTGGTGACGTGGCTGTGAAGATCTTCTCTTCTCGTGAAGAGCGGTCTTGGTTCCGGGAAGCCGAGATATACCAGACGGTCATGCTGCGCCACGAAAACATCCTTGGCTTCATCGCTGCCGACAACAAAGGTAAAGGGCTCGGTTTGGATCCAGGGGATCCCAAAGCCCACAGTAGCCCAGAGGGAGGGGCGACTGGGGATGCGGGACAGCTGTGGGACAGCCAGCTCTGTTTGCCTTCAGAGTTGTCGCCCGTAGAGAGTCTGAATGAGGTGACAGTCTTCAAACGTGTCTTCTGCGCAAAGCTTGTGTAGAAACCCAGGTTCTCAAGCAAGCCAGCGGTTATTGAGCAGATAAACGAGATAAAGGCCTCTCCCTACCTGCCCGCTTTCCTTCCCCGACGCTCTCGAGCCCGCCTCAGGGTAGTCCCTGCAGGGCCTCCAGTAAGTTTTCCTTGAAAACAACTGGAATGAGGAATTATGGCCTCAGCCCCTGCCTGGAAGGGATGGCCCCAGAAGAGCGTGTCGTCCACGTTCTGTGACGCGCCAGCAGCAAACCCAGCTCTGCCTGGAGCAGCAGCCGAGCGACAGCCTGCCTCCCCCGACGTGCTGCCCGACCTGCTGCCTCATGGCCTTGGGCTCAGCCTTTGGCCTGCTGGTTCCGGAAGCCCCTTATTTCCTCCTCTTCTCCCTCTAGTGTTGCTTTAGTTTGTGAATCTCTCTTGTGTGCCCAGCATGTCCTCTTTCCTGAGGACCTCCCTGACTAGCAAAGAGACGAGTAAATTAACGATTGATTGTGGGAAGTAACCAAACAACCACCTGTTCTAGTGAGCACAAATTGGGGGTGCAATGGGGGTCCGAGAGGTCACACCTGAGCTTGAGGCAGAGGTGGCAGGAGTTGGTCAGGAAGAAAAACTAGTGAGAGGGGCACTCTAGATTCATGTACAAAGGTGAGGTGTGTTGGGCCAGCCCAGTGGTGTGGTGGGTTAAGTTTGTGCGGTCCGCTTCAGCGGCCCAGAGTTCACAGGTTCGGATCCCGGCACAGACCTAGCACCACTCATTAGGCTGTGCTGTCGCAGTGACCCACATAAAATAGAGAAAGACTGGCACAGATGTTAGCTTAGGGTCAATCTTCCTCACACACACACACACACACACACACAAAAGAGGTGTGTTTGGGAACCTGCCAGTAACTTGGCATGGCTGTGTGACAGCAGGACGGGTCAGAGGGGTAGTGGGGGCCAGATTGTGAAGGGCTTTTCTTTTTTTTTTCTTTTGGTGAGGAAGATTGGTGCTGAGCTAACATCTGTTGCTAATCTACCTCTTTTTTGCTTGAAGAAGATTGTCCCTGAGCTAACATCTGTGCCAGTCTTCCTCTATTTTGTATGTAGGACACTGCCACAGCATGGCTTGATGAGTAGTGCATAGGTCCATGCCTGGGATGTGAACCCGCAAACCCCGAGCCACTGAAGTGGAGCACGTGAACTTAATCACTATACCACGAGGCTGGCCCCGAAGGGATTTTTTGAGAGGACTGTGTTCTATTGTGAGATAGTGGGTAGTAAGGGAAATTTCATTCATTAATTCAGTAGCATTTATTGACTGCTGTGGCTCAGGACTTCTGCCAGCTGCTTGGATTATCACACGTGAGATCATGACATAGGCTCTGCCCTCACCGCTCTCAGGAAGAGGGGACAACAGGCACATGGCAGGTGGTGCACGCAAGTCAGGAGGACGACGAGCTGATGGGTTTACGTTTCAGAAGCGTCTTTGGCAGCCACGACACACTTTGCTCCTGGGGCAGTGATTTCTAGAAGTGAAGGTCTGCACAGCCTACAGAGGGTGCTAAATATTTTTCCTTCCTACAAAACAGCAGACTGCTCGTTCCTCATGTGGCTGGGGGGGTTGGAGTGGCCTCAGCTGCCCCCAAGCTGAAGAGTCTTGGACTCGTACACAAGGGAAGAAAGGGAAGAGTGAATATTCTAAAGGATCAGGAGATGCCTTCCCTTGTGGCTTGTTGCCCGGGTCCTCAAGATCTCGCCTGGCGGGCGTGGGAGAGGGGTGTCGGGTGGACCTTGTTCACAGCAGAGAAGACAACGTTGGTACTTTTCCAGGAGCTGCTCCCTTTATTGATTCTGGCCACTTGTGTGAGTAGGAAGCTGGCTGTCAGAACTCACATTAGGGCCGCAGGAGGAGAAAATCGTCCTGGCTTTTTTAACATGATACATTTATTATAGTGTCCTGGAACCAGCACCAGCCTGGAATTTGGGAGATCCCAATGCAATTTCCAGCCTTCCTGGTAACAGCAGCATAGCCTAATTAGTTTACCAGGTTTTGGTTTCTCCCCCCCCAGCTACCCCCACCCCCCCCCCCCCCCCCCCCGCCCTGGTATTTGAAAGTGCGGGCTCTCCACCTTTCCCTGGCTCTTCTGAGCATGAGACGACCTCTTTGGAATCCTTGGAAGTGTGCTCTTTGTGCCTTGAAAAGCGTTTTTTGGCCTGGAATGCAGTACTGTGTGCAGGAGCTCCTTCCTGCTCTGCAGAGCTCATAGCCTGGTCAGGGTGAGGGGCTGAGAGGAAACGGCACGAGAAGGTGCTGGGGGGCAGAGGAGGACCTGGGCAGTGGTGGAGTCTCGTCGTGGTCGCTAACGAGTAGATGAGCAGGTCTCGTCAGGATCAAAGCAGTGTAGCCACGATGTTACCTGTTTCCCTGAGCATGAGCTGCCCCTCCTCCTGGGTGCCTCAGTTTCCAGTTGGTGTCGTAATGGAGCACTGTTCAGAATTCTGCAGCCTTGCAGGAAATCCTGCAGGAAACAAGGGAGCAGGTGTAAGAAAGGATGCTGCTCCTCTGTCCTTCCTGGAACCTGAATCTGGTGGACAGCTGTCAGTGAAACGGGCACAGAGGAAGCCTCGGGGTGGAGGCGAGGAGTGGGTGTCAGGAGCCTGGCTGGGGTTGGTGCTGTGCACACTCCTCGTTCCCGCCTTGGCCGCTGTGCTGGCGGGGACGCCTTCCCCAGAGCTCTGTGTGGTCCTCTGCAGATAATGGCACCTGGACACAGCTGTGGCTCGTCTCGGACTATCATGAGCACGGCTCCCTGTTCGATTATCTCAACCGGTACACCGTGACGATTGAGGGCATGATTAAGCTGGCCTTGTCTGCTGCCAGTGGGCTGGCGCACCTGCACATGGAGATCGTGGGTACCCAAGGTGAGTGGACCCAGCTGAGGGCCCGGGAAGGTGGGTAGCCCTGAAGCCTGTGCCATCCTGATTCAGCTCCCAGAACTCCTTTCTATGGAGAAGGCTGGAGCTGGACCTTGGGAACTGTGGTCTCAGCCTTACTTGAGTGTGAACAAGAGGTGTCTCGGGGTTCTTTTCACCTGTCTTCAGAGCCCCCCGGGACTCCATGACGTAAGTGTTCAGTTGTCGTTCGATGGCCTGCATAGTTGTTGGCTGGTGAGCCAGTGTCTATTGAGTGAGGTCTCAGAAACCTGCAGCGCATGTGGGAAGGAATGGGACTAAGACGGTTAACCAGACTAACGAGCAGGGGCTTCACTTTTGTCACTTCACACTCATTGTTGGGGACAGCTGGCTCAAAGACTGCTGGGTGGATGAAAACACTGGGCCTGACCCCTCGCAAAAGGTTTCCTGGAGGAGCAACGCCTCGAGCGACCTTGTTGGTTGAGGGCAGCATCAGCCCTTTGAGGCCCTGCATCTTGTTGGGGTGGCGGCTGGGCTCCCTGAATCCTGGTCGGCCAGGGCAGCAGCTCTTGCTGACCGGGACAGACAGCCAGCATTCGAGTGTGGTCCTGTTGCCAGCCTCTGTGCTGATGTTAGCAGTCTCCTGGGAACCTCGCCAGCGCGGCAGCTTTTCTGGACTGGAGCACACTCGTTCAGGGAAGGGCAGTCGTGCTGGTATTGGTAGTAATATTAGCTAATACACATGCCCTGCTAAGCTCTTTACTCACCTCCGTGAGTGCATTTAATCCTCACAACATTGCCCTGAAGTAAGTACTGGTCTTAGTCTTATTTAATGGATGAGAAGACAGAGGTGCAGGTGGGTTAAGTCGCTTCTCCAGGGTTATGGGTTAGTGGGAGGCAAAACCAGGACTCGAACCCACCCAGTCTGGCTGCACGGTCCATGCTTTTACCATTTATACTATCTTTCTGTAAAGATCCCTGTTTCTTTCCCTGCCAGGGAAGCCTGGAATTGCTCATCGAGACTTGAAGTCAAAGAACATCCTGGTGAAGAAAAACGGCATGTGCGCCATCGCAGACCTGGGCCTGGCTGTCCGTCATGACGCGGTCACCGACACCATTGACATTGCCCCAAACCAGAGGGTGGGAACCAAACGGTAGGAAGGCCTCTGCCCTTGCCCTGCGCTTGTAGTGAGCTGCCCGCACGTGCCCTGTCCCATCTGCTCAGGAGCAGGGCCTGTAGGGAAAGGAGGTGTGGTCCTCACTCTGAGACAGCAGGAGGTGGAGTTGAGCGCCCACTCCCCACACGGGACTGTGCGGCTTGCACTGAACAGACACAGGTGCCAAGAGCACAGCCCCGTAGGACTGCATACGCGTAGATGGTGGTGGTATTTGGCAGGGGAGGCAGCAGAGAAAGAGAATCTGGAGCAAGATTCGGAAGGGGGGTGGACAGCAGGCCGGCTGGGGGACGAGGGAAAATGGCACTGCCTGCAGGGGTGGCTTATGCAGAGACCGCTGAGGAGGCAGGGAGCGTGGTTTGCCAAGCCAGAGCAGATGTAGGTGAGGGTGCAGACTGGGGCACTCTTAAGGGTTATGGGCCTGCCCCCCACTTCACCCCGAGGTGAAGTAAGGAGTTGTGATTGTGGACTGACTTCAGCAGCTGGAGACAGAACTGTCTAGATAGCACAGAGGAGGAGGTCTGTTGATCTGCTGAATCTCAGGGAGTGCACTCCTGTGCTGCTGCTTTTCCCTTCCTTTTCACCTGAGTGATTGCACCCCAGGCCCTGGGGGAGGCCTGAGGGGACCCCTGGTTTGCCTTTGTGTGGGGGAGCAGCTCGAGTGGTACTGACTAACTGAGGGGCCTTTGATGACTCTGGAATTAGTGTTCGTGTATCTGCAGTCAGGTCAGATAACAAAGGACGCTCGAAATTCACCTCAGCCCATCACTGTGGGTGCATTCGATAAAGTCCAAGACCCCAGTAGCAACCAGATAGCGTGCGCTGTTACTGCCCTGCCACCCACAGCACAAATACTTCTGCCAAGAAATCAAAACACGCTGGAAATAACTCTCGATGGTTTAAAAATAGAGGTACAAATAGGAATAGTCTAGTGTCAGCAGACCTGTGCTGAAGCATTAGTAGATTCAAGTCCAGAACATGTGGGAGTCTGCAGTGAAGAGAGTGGAGCGTCCCTTCCCCAAGGGGCTTTCTCGGGGTGGTGCTGTCCTACATGCAGAGCCCCTGAACCAGCACTTGGAGTGAGAGGCGTTGCCGTCATCTGTGAGTGATAGAGTTTCCTTTGCTGCTGCAGATACATGGCCCCTGAAGTGCTCGACGAAACCATCAACACGAAGCACTTCGACTCCTTCAAGTGTGCGGATATCTACGCCCTCGGGCTCGTCTATTGGGAGATTGCACGAAGATGCAATTCTGGAGGTACCTTCCTTTTATACCTTCTCTTTCTCCTGCCTCCCAGTCCAGAATGCTGATCACCGAGGATGCTGGTGTTTTTACTGCCTCCTTTCTTTTTACAGCCTGTCGGATGCCTGGTGCCCGGGCCCGCATCGCACTCAGGGTTCTCATGAAAGATGACGAACCTTGGAGGCAGCCGCGCTAAGGCTTGTTGAATAGTGTTGTACGTTGTGGTAACCATTGTGGAGGCTCATTTGGCTTTTTTTTTTTTAAACGCATTCTCTTTATCGGTGCACAGAGGGTGGGAAGGCCCTGGTGGGACAGCACAGAACTAGTGCAGGGGTCTCACATGCACGGGAAGCGGTATGTCCTAACACACCAGCTCTCAGGCCGTGTTCCTGGGCAGCCCTGGGGTTTCATTGACAAAACAATGGTGGTAACGTCTCAGTTTGCTGGAGGAAGCTTGTTAATGCATAGAATTTTCTCAAAATGAGTTTTTCTCTTATAATTTTTTCTTAAATCTTTGACATTTACAACTGTGCGTATGTGTCGGAATCTAGTAAAAGATAGTATCAGATTTAGCAGAAAACATTTTTTATCGTCAGCTTAGTACATCAGTATTTTACCATGACTGCCGAGTATTCTGCCACGCGATCCAGGTCAGGAACCGCTAGCAGCCTGCGCTCAGCTGCTGATCTCTGATGGCGGACGCTCCAGGTCAGGGAGTGGTTGACTTAGAAAGAACTGGTGGGTCCCCCTGCAGAGCCCTTTTGTGCATCACTGCCTTTTTCCATCTGTGTGTTTAGTGAGATCCAGATTATGGCGGAAGCACCCAGGTATTCATCACAAAGTTCTGCATCTTAAACTTTGATCGTTTTGTACAGATAAAACAAGTGAAGAAAACTCTGGCCACACAAGTCTTAAACTGTGAATAAGTTAATTTTTTCTTTCTCCGACTGTCCAGAAATTGGGGCTAAGTATGTAACAATAATATATATATATATTTTTTTTTAAAGATTTTATTTTTTCCTTTTTCTCCCCAAAGCCCCTCCTGTACCTTGTTATATATTCTTCGTTGTGGGTGCTTCTAGTTGTGGCATGTGGGACGCTGCCTCAGCGTGGTTTGATGAGCAGTGCCATGTCCACGCCCAGGATTCGAACCAACGAAACACTGGGCCGCCTGCAGCGGAGCGCGCGAACTTAACCACTCGGCCACGGGGCCAGCCCCTGTAACAATAATATTGATGTTTATTCACCACTTGCTATGTATAAACTCACTTAATCTTTACTACAAGCCTGTGATGTGGGTACTATTATTGTCACTGTTTTGCAGATGAAGAAAAGGAGTCACAGAGAGGTGAGGTGATTTGTCCCGAGTCACAGGGCTGATAACCTAGGGTTCGAACTCCGACAGGCTGAGGCCGGGGCAGAAGTTCCTAACTCCCCTTAGATAGTTACCAAATCAGCCTCTGTTTAAAATCTGTCCCTTAGCTCAGTACAGCAGGACTTTTCCTGGGAAAAAAGCAGGAGAAAGTTACATTGGATTTTTTTTTTTTGTTATCTTTTTATCATGAAAAATATTTGTTTGTATCTCTAAAAGTTAAGGACTTCAAAAAATATGATACTATTACCACACTTTAAAAAATGAACATTAATTAATATCCTTTAACATCAGTCAGTGTTGAGATTTCCCCAATTGTCTCCTGATTTTTTTTTAAACAGTTTGTTCAAATCTGGGTTCAAGTATTGTCCATCACTGCAGTTGATTGATACGCCTCTTAAATCTTTATAACCCACAGGCTCCATCTCTACTTTTTTTTCTTCTGCAGTTTCTTTTTTGGGGAATCCAGATCGTTTGTTCTGTAAACTTTTTTTGTCTAGATTTTGCTGATTGCCTCTTCCTGAAGTTCACATGTTCTTCTGTTCCTGTGAATTTCCTATGATAGTTACATCTTGTAACTATAATCGTGTATACATAGTTTTTGGGTTTTTTTCCCCAAAATCCTCCTGCTATAAGGCACATAACGCCGGTTCTCTCTCTTTTTGTGATGTGAACGGCCATCGAAGATCATTGTCCAAATTCTAATTCATTAGACGTTGGAAAATGCCAATATTGTGCTTCTGTCAATCGTCATGTATTAGCTAGAAGAGAAACTTCTCCTAATTGTCTATTTGGTTACCAAGATGTATAGTTTGAATAGGAAAGGCAGAGAAAATTCTTAACTCTTTCCATCTCTTTATCAATTGTTCCAAATAATGAGATTGTTCCCTATCATCCTACAAATGTGACTGAGGGGCTTTTTTTTTTGGTTCTTCAGTATCATGAACTGGTAGATTTAAAACATTTGTTTCTGTTGAGTTATCTCATCTTTGGCCACTTGGGAGTTTTTCGAGTTGATAGCTTTTGACATGACCTCACTAATCTCTGATAGCTTCCTTGCTTTTTGGTATGAGAAAGATGTTCCTGGCTAATCTGGTGTGTGTCTTGTCCACACCTAGAACAGGCTAAGCTCTGCAGGGAGCCCTAGCTCCTCTTAGTGGGACGTGGTGTTCCCAGGTCACAGTGTGGGCGGTGGTGGTGGCGTTTGAGTAACCTCTTCCTCCTGTTGCTAACTCAGTGGATGTTTCTTTCCTTTTCTCTCAGGAGTCCACGAAGAATATCAGCTGCCATATTACGACTTAGTGCCCTCTGACCCTTCCATTGAGGAAATGCGAAAGGTCGTATGTGACCAGAAGCTCCGTCCCAACATCCCCAACTGGTGGCAGAGTTACGAGGTAGGAGCCTCCTCCGCCTCCTGCGACTTTCCCACCTGCCTGACTTCTCGCCTTAGGAAAGGGCTTCCTGACAGTGGGGCCGACCCCAGGGGTACCCTCTGCACGTGTCAGCTCTTATATGCTACTATGTGCTGTTATTACCAGTCCCTGAGGGGCCACCATCCCTTGTCCTGGGTGCTGTAGGGTCCCCTTTGGAGCTGACAGCCTAGTAAGAGAAAAAGGCTCGGTCCCCAAGACACAGGTAAGAGAGGTGGTCACCAAGAGACAGAAGAAAAGCCGAGCGGGAGCTGTTCGACCTGTCTGACTAGAGAGTGGCTCTGGAGCTGCAGGATGAGCTAAGCTCCTGAAGTAGGCATCTGTGAGGCTGTAGAAGAGTGAGGGGCGGGCCCCACGAGAAGACGTGTCTGTGAGGGAGGGGGCCTTTCTAAACTCGGAAGAGGCAAGGAGGGCGTGGAGAATTTGAATTTGGGAGAGATGCAGATGAAGTGGGGAAAGGACAGCATTCGGTGGAAGTGATTGAAATGAGGACAAATGTGTGATACAGACTCGTAATAGGCCTGGAGTCTGGGTCCTCGAGCCATGAGGGCAGCTGCGTGTGCTGGGCTGCGGGCCCTGGGCTCCTCCCCGGCTCCACTTTTGTGGAGTGACCACCAGAGGGCGGTGCAGCCCTTCCGAACAAGCTGAGTGTGTCAGCCTGAGTGGTGCGCCCGCGTGTCATAGAGCAGCCTTTTCCCCAGGTTCCTTGGAGCTGTGAGGTTGGCTTTACCTCAGGATGAAGGTGAGGCTGAAAGAACTGGGCTTTCTGCCCCCGCCCCACGGCCTTTTCCCTCAGTGCTGTTTTTCTGCTCGGACTGCTCTTGGAAAGTGAGTTCCACTGTTAGAAGGAATTTTGGAACCCACTGGCTAGGACACAGGAGCTTTGTAGCCCCCAATAGCCGGTAGCAGTCCTTGGTGACCTTCCACATCCACCCCCTGGCCTGACCATCCAGGCGGTGGCGTTGTAGCTCTGCCTCTGATGAGCTTGCTTTTCGGGGCTCCTTTTGTGCTGCCTCACCCCCCCCCCCCAACCCCACCCCGCACCTCTGCCTGCGGGCCATGGGATTTCAGCCGTGTGTGTGCACATGCCCGGGCGTGTCCTCTTGGGCCTGCTTCGTGTGCTACTTCTTAAAAGAAATAACTGGTAAACAATCATAAAAATAGATTCTCAAACTCAACAGGAAGGATTTTCAGATCACAGGCTGTTTGCAGTTCCTTCTTTCAAGGTCACCCAGCTGACGGGCAGTAGCCGACGGTACTTGCAGAGGTCTGCCCTCTCCAGGCTGCGGCTTTCTCCTTTGCCCGCACAGCCTGTCCCTGAAGGAGGGGAGAGCCAGGGGCGCGGGAAGCCTGCAGAGCATGTCCCTGGGGTCACAGGGGTGGGGAGATTCTGACAGATGGCACCAAGAAGCGAGGAGGAGCCGAGGAGTCAGGAAGGCCTTCACGGGGCAGGGTCGGATTGATGCCCTGGGTTTCTGTGTGCAGGCTTTACGGGTGATGGGGAAGATGATGCGAGAGTGTTGGTACGCCAACGGTGCAGCCCGCCTGACCGCTCTGCGCATCAAGAAGACCCTCTCACAGCTCAGCGTGCAGGAAGATGTGAAGATCTAACCTGCTCCCCTCGCATACACGCAACCCTGGGCAGCGAGAACGACACACAGCTGCCATGTTGAGCGTACGATGGAGGCCTACCTCTCGTTTCTGCCCAGCCCTCTGTGGCCAGGAGCGCTGGCCCGCAAGAGGGACAGAGCCCGGGAGACTCGCTCACTCCCATGTTGGGTTTGAGACACAGACATCTTTTTTATTTACCTCCTAATGGCATGGAGACTCTGAGAGGGGATGGTGTGGAGAACTCGATGCCACGACTTGAACTGGTCGTAGTGGGAAGTCCCGCAAAACCTGGTGCATCTGGCCTGTAGCCAGGAGTGGTGACGGGTGGCCGGGAGGCCCCAGGGGAAGCTGAGTGTTGCCAGTGCTGAGCAGCACCGAGCGTGTTCCTCTGGGGACCGAGCCCAGCACACCGAGGTGGCCCAGAGGAACCGGAAGTACAGCCTTACTCACAGGTAGCCCTGGGCCGCGTGCTGCCCTCCCTCACACGGATGTCTGGAGGGACTGCCAGTGGAGACGGACTCTTCCACCTGTCTGTCCAGCCGTGTGTGCATGTGCTGAGGTGCGTCCCTGTTGTGCCTGGTCCGTGCCATGCCCTTACACGTGTGTGTGTGTGTCTGTGTGTGTAGGTGCGTACTACCTGCTTGAGCTTTCTGTGCATGTGCAGGTCAGGAGTGTGGTTGTCAAGCCGTCTCTGCGTGCTGGTGCCTCTGTTCAGTAACGAGCAGCGTCTGGTTTCCCTGGGGCCCCTCCCCGCCCCGGAACCCCCAGGCCACTGTGGAAGTCCCTTCCCAGGAGCCTGCTCTGCCTGCCCCTGTTGACACAGCTCTCCTTCTCCATTTCAGACCATGGAACCAAAGCTGGCCCAGTTGTCCATGGCAGGCCAGGCTTTGGGGTCCACATGTGAGGGAGGGAGGTGGGACGGGCAGGGAAAGAATCTTGGGGGAAGTCTTGGGTGTTGTGGTCAGTAGCAACCATGGGAAGTGAGCCAGCCCAAGGGCATCGTCTTCAACAGCATCAAGGAAGGGCCAAGGAATTTGAAGCCCAGATCTGGGAACTCAGATTGGAATGTCACATCTGTCTTTCATATCCCAGATTCTGGAAACAGCAGTGTATATTTTTGGTGGTGGTGGGTTTAGGGTGGGGAAGGGAAAGGGGGGCAGGAGTGGGAGGGAGTAGGGTGGGGGGAGGCGTCTGCATGGGTCTTTTCCTGGATTATCTGGTCATGGTGGAGGGAAGATGTGAGACTTGCGTCCACTGCAGGGGCCCTGCTAAAGGCACAGCCCGAGCTGAACCTGTTACTTAACCTGAGCGTGGTGTTTAACGACGTCAAGAAGCGCGGCGGGTGGCAGTTTGGTCAGTGTACCTTAGGTATATGATAACTTTGAAGCCATAACTTTTAACTGGAGTGGTTTGGTTTTTTGTGTTCTTTTTGGTTTTTGTTGTTTTTTTTTTTTTAAATTTTATTGGGAGGGTCTGGATTTTAACTTTTTTTAATGTTAAGTTTTTATAAAAGGAGAACCATCTCTGTGTGATGATTACCTTTCAATCTATTCGTTTTTAAAGAAATCCCGATAAAAACAACCACAAAAAAACGCTCCAATCAAATGCACGTAGCTCAGTCACACTGGAAGCATCTGTCCCTGAGCCTGCCCCTCGGCGGTGACATCTCTCTCTGCCCTGGGGTCTGCCTCCACCCGCTCCTCGAGTGGTTCTGCCCTCATCCTAGCCTTCTGTGCGTTGCGCAGCGGGTTGCACCTTCTCCTCCAGGCTTTTATTCAGCGAATGTTTGCTGAGTGCCTGTTGGGTGCCAGGCACGGTGCAGCCGCTGGAAGACGTGTGGGAGCAGGACAGCCGTGGGTCCCGCTCCTGGACCCCTGAAGAAGGAGCTGATCTGAGGTGGGGGGGTGCCTGCTTTGAGACCCCAAGTTTTCTTAGTCGGTTCCGAGAGCCTTTTGCGCCTGGAGTGATTGCTCTTATAGAAGCCCACCGAGGAGCGGGGACACCCGCCCCCCTCCACCAAAGAAACCGTGGGCAGTGAGACCCCAATCCTGGCATTCATTCTGAGCCCCCTTCCTGCCCCCAGGGAGGCACAGTCTGTCTGCAGCCTCAGAGCACCCCCACCCCCAGCCCAGCAAGCCTCTGCCAAAGGTTGAGGAGGGCAGCACTCTCCCTGCTCTCACCGTCTCCCCGTGCTGCCTCGCTATTTATTTTCCTGGTGAATTGCTTCTGTCCTTGCATTAGAGGACATCGTCCCCTAATCCTTTGGGCCAATTTACTGGCTACTGACTAATTTCCCTTGAACACCAATTGTGTCATTGGGGGACCTTCTTTCCCCACCCCTGCTGACGCCTCTCCTATCCGCCCTGCAGCAGAACCTGGTGGGTTTAGGTGATAATGGAATTTAGACTCCTGCCCCAGTCACAACCAGCCTCTGGGATCTGCCAACACTCCTGGACCAGGGAGTCCCAAGCCACTGGCCCACTCCCCAGGTGGCCCTTCTGTCCTCCCCACACACGCAGTCTAGCTCCTCCACCTCTGGGGAAGACTGAGCAGTTTTTTGGGAAGCTCCCGCCCCCACCCCTGCCACTCTTAACATCAAAAGTTAGGAGTTAGAGAGTTGGGGAGAAACTTAAGCCTAAAGCCGTGGTTTTTGGCCCCTTGAGGCCAACCCTGATCCATAGGGCTACCTGCTCCTCTGGATTCACAGACCAAGTCCAAGCCCGTTCTTAACGTCGCCATCAAGGCCCCCGAACGGCATTCTCGGTACTTCTGTTTGTTTTGTACATTTTATTAGAAAGGACTGTAAAATAGCCACTTAGACACTTTACCTCTTCAGTATGCAAATGTAAATAAGTTGTAATATAGGAAATTTTTTGTTTTAATATAAGAATGAGCCTGTCCAATTTCTGCTGTACATTATTAAAGTTTTATTCACAGAGCTTTTCTGGTGCCATGTGTTGTACGTATGTGGCCTGACTGCCCGGCGTTTGTCAGCGGTTGGGAATGGGCGATGTTCTGAGGTCGCGTTCCCGCCCTCCCCGGCCGGCCACTGGTGGTAGCGCAGTTGCAGCAGACCTTGTCCGAGCAGGAGCTGTGCGCTGAATGTCGCGGGCCTTCCTGAGGCCGATCCTCGCTGTTCCCGGAGGGACGGCCTGCATGTGAGAGTAAGCAGAAGACAGACGACACCTTGTCTCGGGCTTTGTCTATATTCGTCTTTTACCTTTTCCCTCTTTATACAAAAGAGAGTCTTGATCCTGGTTAGTCACAAACTGCCTAGTCTCGAAGGCAGCCTGACTCCCTTCAGTTTTTTCTTTACCCCTTGTAGGTTGAGTCTAAATGAATTTGGGGATGCTTGCTTCAGTGGGAGTCTTCAGAGGTTACTCTGGTATTTTCAGCATGTGGGTGGCTGTGAGTGTCTCTCTGTCTCCAGGCCGAGGGAACCCAAGAGAGCAAGTCCTAGAATCAGAGAATCTCAAGTTTAGGTGGCACTAGAGGTCTGGTCCACCACCCACCAGGTGCCTGACTCCCCCGCAGCATCCCTGCCAGGTGGCTGTGGGCCACATGCTGTAACCTCAGGACCACAACTTCCACCTGCCAGCCATCTGCGCCATAGAAAGCTCTTCCTTACGTAGAACTGGGCAGCCTGCATGTGACTTCTATCCACAGGCGGTTCCAAGCTGCTCCCCTCTCTTCCATATAAGCTCCCTTAAAATACTTGAAGGCAGCGGTCATGTTATCATGAAGTTGGCAAAGGTTAGAGTTTCTTCAGTTAATATTAGGAAATACTTATTGAAAACTTACTGTGTGTTAAGGAATGCACCAAAATTTGCATTATGTATACAGTCGTGTGCCGCATAATGACATTTCAGTCAGCAGCAGACAGCATGTACAACAGCGGGCCCATAACATTAGTACTACACAGCTTGAGTGTGCGGTAGGCTCCGCCATCTAGGTTTGTGTAAGTGCCCTCTGTGATTTCGCACAGCTACGAAGTCGCCTAACGACGCATCTCTCCGAACGTATCCCCGTCGTTAAGCAACACATGACTGTGTCAACTGCTTTAATCTTTAGAACAACATATGAGGTGCGCATTGTTGTCCTCTCTTTATGGATTAGGAAACTGAGGGTTAGAGAAGTCAAATAAATTGCCCACGTAGCTCATGGGGGTAGAAAAGGCCTTGAGTCCAGAATGTCTGACCACAGGCTGCAGCCCCTTAGCCTCTCACCCTCCTGCCTCCATGGTTCCATGTTCTTCCCCCCAGGCCGGCTGCTCTCCGCTGAACCTGGCTAGAACCTGGGGCCAGAAAGGGCACCTGACATCCTATCCAGGCATCATCTGACAGCACAGACCAGAACAAGAGTCCCAGACTGTGATTGACACCTGCAGGTCACCTCCCAGGACTGCATTAATTGGCTTGGGTTGAGTAAAATCCAGCCACCTCTTCCTTCCTCCATCCTGTGTAGGAGCAGTTGGTATTTTGAACTAACGTGCAGGACCCTATGTGTCTACCCCGTTAAATTCTACCATAGAACCTGCTCATTGCTCCAGCCTGTCAATATTCTAAAGATTGGCACGTGAGCTAACAACCGTTGCCAAATTTTTTTTTTATTCTCCCCAAAGCCCCCCAGTACACAGTTGTAGATTCTAGTTGTGAGTGCCTCTGGTTGTGCTATATGGGACGCCGCCTCAGCGTGACCTGACGAGCAGTGCCATGTCTGTGCCCAGGATCTGAACCAGTGAAACCCCGGGCTGCCAAAGAAGACCGCGTGAACTTAACCACTCGACCATGGGGCCAGCTCCCTGTCAATGTTTTAAAATGCTAATTGTCACTCAGAATTTTCCATTGTTTTCCCATCTGAGACTGTTAGGCTGGGGAAAATCAAGTAACACTTCTGGAAATTGGCTTTAAGTTTGGCACATATCCCAATAACCGGGTTCAGCTGCTAATTAAATTGTCCTTGTGCCTGGCCATAATTCTTTCATGGACAAAGATAACAGCAGAACCCAGAGTACCTCGCTCAAGTGGCAAGGTATTATTGGGGCTGCCGCGTCGCTGATCTACCCGTCTGTGGGAAAGAAAGGTAAAGTGGTTTGTAGCAAATTTCAACCCAGTTTAAAAGCCATCCAGTGAATGTCCTCTTGCCAGGCATGGACCTAAAAATTCACTAGGCTATGGATTGCAGTAACTCTTGAAAATCACTACCTCTTCATGTTCTCTTGAAGGTTAGTAACAACGTTTCACATTTGTAAGACCCATGACACAGGAGACCCGAATTCATCTGAATGGCGTATCACTTGGGCTTTTGTTTCACACCTCTTCAATTTCTGTCTCCCAGGCCATGTCTTCTAAACTTTACAGTCTGGAGAACATGCTTGCTAAATACAAAACAAAATTTGGAGTAGAGTCATAGAGTTCAAGAGAGACTCGGGAACATGTGAGGGATGCATAATGAAGGTTGGGGGCGGGAGAAGGCTTTGGATCAAGCCAGGAATGGTGTATTAGGGTTCTCCAGAGAAACAGAATTAATTGGATGGATGGATGGATGATAGATGGATGGACAGATGGATAATTTTAAGGAATTGACTCAACAACTGTGGGAGCTGGCAAGTCTGCCATCGGCAGGGCAGGCTGACACGCTGGAGACCCAGGGAAGAATTGGTGTTGCAGTCTGGACTCTGAAGGCAGCCTGGAGACAGAATTCCTTCCTCCTCAGGGGACCTCAGTCGTTGAAGGCCTTCAACTGGTTGGATGAAGCCCATCCACATAGAGGGTAGTCTGCTTTACTCAAAGTCTGCTGATTTAAATGTTCATCACATCAAAAACATACCTTCACGGCAACATCTAGGCTAGTGTTTGATCAGACAACTGGCACCATACCCTGAAAGTTGTTGGGCATCCCATGGTCAGACAGAGTGGGATTTAAGGAATGTGGCAGATAGCCCTGGGTCCCTCTGGGAATGCTCCTTGGGAGCAAAGGCTGGGGGCCAATTGGGTAGGAAGGTTTCAGGAACAGTGGATAGACTGGGCTCTCTTTGATAAGCATCTGTTGAGTGACCACAGTGTGTGAAGCAGTAGGCAGAATGCAGGGAAAATCTGGTCTCTGCCCTTCAGGATGGAGAGAGGACCTGTACAGAGAACAGTGAAGGAGATTTTGACAAGTCCCATTACAGGGCAATACACGACGTGCGGTGGGAGCACAGATGACGTGTCCCTGCCCTCCAGGGGCTCCCTGCCTGGTGGAATGGACCAGTGAATAGATAACTACCAGAGTGAGGTAAGTGCTATGACACAGAATGCCCTGGGAACACAGGACAGACAGGAGATTGAGGTCGAGAGAGGTGACATGTCACCTACTTTGGAGTACACATTGGCCTACTGACCCGGGGGGGGGGAGTTGGTCAAAAACAGTGTGCCGCCCACCATTTGAGAACCACAGATGTCCAGTATGGCTAGAGCAAGGGAGCCGGGTGCACAGAGGGTCTGTTGGAACTGTCATGCTGAGAAGTCAAGGCTTCTGGGGGCCACCAATGCTATCACTTCCCTTGGGACAGCTACCTCAGACTGTGCTAATCAGTAATTTTCCCCTTCAGTCTGGACTTGATCTCCAAGTTTTCCTCAACAGCATGCTTCCGTGGAGTTAGTTGTCCCAGAAGTTAAAACCTCGGTGTCATTCCTGATGTGGGGAACAGGCCATTAAAGGGTTTTAGGCGGGGGAGTGATGCGACCCTGTTTGAGTCTGGGGGAGATCACAGTACTGACTTTCGGAGGCAGTGGTGGTGGTAGAGGGACAGCTGGAGGAAAGGGGGACGGGGCATGATCAGGTGCAAACAGTGAGGGAAAGAGGGCATCTGACTTCAGTGTGGAGCAAACGGGAGAATCTTAGCCTGGTGCACAGTGCTGTCCCCTGGGAGGAAGAACTGGGGATGAGCCATCAGAGCAGCTGTATTTGCCGGGAGGGAGGAGACCTGGGCAGAGCTGTCATGTTCTGTCCTAGCTAGCTGTACCTGTTCTAAATGAGGTGGGTAAAATAATACACATGCTATGTCCTAGGAATGGCACGTGGCTGCCCTAAGGAAAGCTGGAGAGTTACCCTGCCTGCCTTCTGCCAGTCTAACCTGTTCAAGTCGGAGATACCTTGCCATCCCCACCCAAGAGGCAAGATGGTCCCTGGCCTCTGGGCGGGACTAGACCCAGAGGCCACCATATCCAACACAAGTAAACTCTCACATCCACCTTGGCCCTACTCCCAGACCCCCTAGAATTGGGTCTCCGGGCTGTCTGGATCCCCCCTGCTGCCAGGCCCCCCTGGGCCCCAGTACCACACACAGACACTGTCCCGTGGAAACTGTTGGTAATAGGAACCATTAAGAAAAACAGCCACTCCCTGCCCAGTCAGCTGCCCACCGGCTGTCCATGCCTCCCTCAGTGTCATGCAGCTGGGGCCCAGCCCCTCATTCCTGACCAGAGAGCCAGCTGAGTCCCTGGCACTCTCCCTCCCACCTCCCCAGCTTAGAACCAGTGGCAGTACCCAGAGAGAAGCCCCAGCGAACTGTTCACCCCTTCCAGGGCTGGGCTGAAATGATGCTGCTAGAGCTCTGACATGGCGTCAGACTCCAGAGGGGCTTGAGCTTCTGGCGTTCTTCCCCGAAGTGCCCCGACTTTCTGATGGCAGCCTAGGGCTTAAGCAGGTCAGTGGGGGCAAGATTCAGTTCTTCCCATGTACTCCGTGGAGGATTGTTGACTGTCAAATATCTGGGCAAGGGCTTGTCCCAAGGAGAAGGGGTCTTTCTTATCTACATGAGCCAAGCCCCTGCTGTCTGTGCCCCCACCACAGACCAAGCCCTATCCCCCAGCTGGGAGCCAGGGCAGCCGGAGCAAAAGGAAGCCAAAGCCGGGGAGCTGGGGAGTGAGGTACAGATTGATGGCAGATGCCTGAGGAGCCAGAGCCATGGGGCTTTTGCACAGAGGCTTCCTTGAGGGAGGAGAACAGAAGGGGGCGGAGTCCCAGTATGAGGGTGCGGGAGGCGTGCAGCATGCCCCTCCCCCCCCATCTTTAAGGGACTGCCCAGGATAGAATGAGAACAGATGCTAGACAAGAGACGGGCTTAGGAGGAAGTCTTGGAGGGGTGGAAAAGGCAAAGCTTTCAGGGCCTCGTGCACTATCCGGCGGTGACACTTACTGCCCTGAGGAGGCCTGCCAGCTCTCTGCCCTCTCCCTGATGGATTGCACCTGCAGCAGAGTAGCGCTGGCTGAGATCAAAGACAACTTCCTAACCAGGACAGGTGTGAGATTCCAGAACTCGGTGACCAAAGTGGACCATCTCAGTAGAACACAGACCCCTGGGTGGGAGAGGAGTTGTGGGGTATCTGTAAACCCGGCCGGGGTTCCAGGTGGAGTCTGCCACCAGGGAGACATCCCTTCAAAGTCTGGCTTGAAGATTTTCCACCGAGAGACTCCTGGCCACCAGAGGGCATCACCACCCCATCGTGTGGCATCCTGGGCTCCCCATCACCTCGCTGGAGAAACTGGGGAGGCTGGGAGGAGGAAGCAGGCATGAATCTCTGAGCTCTCAGAGCAGCTACCAGCAGCTGAATTAATAAGTCCCTGGAGTCAGCATCTAGTGGGATCTAATGGGTTCAAGCCCCTTTTGCCACCATCTTTCCTTCCCTGGCCTCAGTTTGCCTCTTCCGTTAGATGAGGGCTTGGACCACATGGTATCGTTTCCAGACCACAAGACCCTTTCTGGCTTTGAAATCCCAGGATTTGAAGAAATCATGTGACGAACTGACAGACATTGCACCTCCTGGGCCCACTCTTCCTCTGGGATTCTCTAGGGCTCTCTGCCTGGCTTTACGACTTGACTTCTCCAGTGGTGTTCTCTCACCTGGATGCGGGGACGCAGACTCCTCTGCACAGTGAGGGGAATCACGGCCTCCATGTCAGCCTGAAGGAGGAATGTCCCCAGAGGGCCATCAGACACAGGTGCTGTGACACCCGTGCGGTCGGCTTCTCCAGGTCTCAGGCAAAGGTGCCTCTTAGGAAACCCTCTGGGATAGGTGGGGCGGTGGTCCTTCCCAGAAGAGGCTTTACAAACAAGCTGCCCTCTTGTGGGTCCCTTCAGGGATAAGCACCAGAGTGCAGAGAATAGAAACCATTGCCTCTCCTACCTCTGCTCGCCTCCCCACCCCCACCCCCACCACAGATGCCGTCTGTCAGGAGCAGGCAGCAGACGGTCCAGGGGTCCATCTGTGCTAATGCTTCACAATAGAGTCCCATGTTTCCCCACCGACACCCCCTCGGCCCCTCAGCTGATGGCCACTTCATGGTGCCAAGGGGGGGAGGTGGGAGGAAGGCACTAAGAGGGTTGCTCTTGGCTCCCGCAGTCCCCAATCCACCCCTGCCCCCCACCCAACAAGCATCCTGCCATCTGGACTTGTGTAATCACTGAGGGGTGGAGAAGCACCCCTCCCACCCACACCTCCTGTAGGGGCTGGGGCCTGGGGCCTGGGGGTGGGGAGAAGACAGACAGAGGAGGCGAGGAGACTGAGACAGACAGGTGAACTGAGATGGACAGGAGACATCCTGGCCTCGCCAGCCCCTCTGGAGCCCTCATGCCTTCCGTCTAATACAGCACATGTCCCACTCTCTACCAGACCAAGAGCCTGTGTAACCCCTGAGCCTAGCCAGGACCTGGCACGGTGCAGAGCTTAAATGTAGGAAGAATGAAGGACTGAAGAAGACGGCATCACATAGCCGTTAGACTGCAAGCTCTGGAACCAGGCTGACTGGGTTTGACTCTCAGCTCTGCCACTGAGTGGCCTAGAACAAGTTACTTAACCTCTCTGGGCTTCAGTTTCCTCATCTGTAAGGGATGATAATGGTACCTATTTCATAGTGTTGTTATGAGGACCAAATTAGTTAATACATGTATGTAAAAGCACATGCAGAACAGTGTGTACGGCACATGGCAAATGCTCCATAAATGTCAGCTCTAAAGGCATAAGACAGATGTGGGAAGACGGGAGGAGGAGGGGACAGATGGAACTGTGCCTCCCCAGCCTCTGTTTCGTGGTCGATGTCAGGACATGGACCCCCAGCCAGTGGTGCTGACGTCCTGTGGTGGCTAGCCACTCTCTAGACGCCAGACCTGGCCTTCCACTTCCTCTTCTCACTTCTTATTCGGGTACCACTGACGATAGAGACTTCAGCTGGGCCATCCCCACCTCTCCCGTGGCCTGGCAGCCACCGAAACTTAGCCTGTGGGATGGTCCTGAAAATAGGGCCAGAGAATGGCTGAGCACCACCCCCCAACCCTGAGCACCTGCTCAACTTAGTCACATCCCACTCCCCATGAGTCAGCCCCACGGTGAGGACCTGCTGGGAAGGGGTATCTGAGCTCCACCATCAGGAGATGAGCACAGGTTTATCCAGGAGGGACCACTCCCGACCCTCGGAGGGGACAGGCCAGAATGAAGTCGACTGCTTCAGGGTTTCCACCTCCTCCCTTTCCCCTTGACATGGAAAGTGGAGGCAGGCTCTTTCGACTCTTCTATGGCAGCTGTGTAAAGGGGAAATCCTGGGCCCTGTCACTGCGTGGGGGCTTCTGCAGTGTCAGTTCAGGCATCTTTTGCCTCCTTCGGGGACCTCCCCCCTCCCCCGTCTATGCCGCTCTGGGGGTGCACAGCCCCGCGCGCTCTCTCCCCTTTAGACTCCTAGAATCTTCCCCTGGGCCTCCAAATCCCCTCACAATGACCCCTTACTGTCCCCTCACCACCAGATTCCATGAATCTCCAAAGCCATCCATCCCTAAATTTTCAAATATCGCGCACAAGCCCCTTCACAGACCCCCCACCCCCACCCCTCACCCGCATCCCCCAGGTATCATGCAGACCCCTGGCCCCGCTCCGGGATGCCCTGTCCCTCTCGCCTCCGCGACTAGGTTCTACCCCCGTCGAGCGCTCAGGTCCCCACCACGAGTTTCCCGGTCTGGCCGGCGGCGGGCGCTGTGAGCGGGGCTCGGAGAAGCGGCCCCCCCGGGGGCGGGGCCTCCTGCGCTGGGGGCGAGGCCACCGGAGGCCCTCCCCGCCCGCCCCCAGCCCGCCCGCTCTCCAATCCTATAAAGGGAGGCGACCCGCCGTTCGGCCGGCTGGCATCCCCGCGCCGCCGCCAGCCCCGCCGCGCGCAGCGAGCGCCGCCTCGAGGGGCGCCGGAGCCATGACCCTCCGCCGACTCAGGAAGCTGCAGCAGAAGGAGGAGGCGGCGGCCACCCCGGACCCCGCCGCCCGGGCTCCGGACTCGGAAGTCGCTCCGGCCCCAACCCCGGCCTCGAGCCCCCCCCGCTGCAGCCGCCAGCCCCGGGCCCCCCGGGGACGAGCTGTACGCGGCGCTGGAGGACTATCACCCTGCCGAGCTGTACCGCGCGCTTGCCGTGTCTGGGGGCACCCTGCCCCGCCGAAAGGTGCGTACCCCACCCGCCACCTCCCGCCGCCCCCCAGCTCTCGGTCCCCTCGCGTGTCCCTTCCCCAGGACCTGCTCAAGCCCGCAGCCTCCCCCGTCTGTGCCTGCTGACCCCAATCTCCCCGCTGACCCCAAGAACATTCCCCTCGGGGTCCACCGAGCCCTCCCCGGTGACCCCCGCGGACACGTTCAGAACCTGCTGAGACCCCTGGGCCCCGTTCTCAACAGGCGCAAGACCCCCCGCCCGATCCCCGCCTTCCCCGATCTCTGTGCCGGTCCATTCCGCGCCCCACGCGCCCAGTCTCGCTCCCCTCCTTCCTGACCCCCCCACCCCCCCAGCACCCTCTCTCCTGCTCGCTCCGTCTGGCCTTCAGCCCCCCGCGCCCGGGAGTCTCCAGGCCCCAGGACCCCTCGCCCGGGCTTCTCCAGTTGGGGCAGGGAGGCCTAGGGCCGGGGTCCCTCCGCTCGCCCGGACACGATGAGGGTCCGAGAGCCCGGGGGAGAGGGAGGGCCGGGCGGGGACGCCCCGCGTGCCTTCCCTGGCCGAGGAAGTACGTGCGGCGCCGCTGACTCCGAGCGCTCACCCTTTCGAGGGGACGCCCGGATGCCCTGGCTCCGGCCGGCCGCCGTGCCCTGCGTCTGAGCTGTGGGGTGCGAGGCCACCGCTCCGGGGCTGCAGCCGCGACCGGACGCGGTGGGAGGGGTCTCAGGGCGCCCGCGGGCCAGGAAGGATGCCGGCCGCACCCGCCCTCTGTCGCCCCCTCCGCGGGGCTCCTCCTGCGGCCCGACAGGGGGGGGGGGGGGGGGGGGCGGGCCCAGGTTAAGGAGAGGAGGCTGGTGGCCTTTCCCGGCTCAGCCGCCCTCCTCCTCCCCTGGCCCCTGGCTCCCCCCCCACACAATGAACAGCTTGTTGAGAATTTGCATTTTATGAAAATCGGGCAGAAAGACAAAGGGGTCTCTCTATGCTGCCCAGTCCTTCTTCCGTGGCCCATTTGGGAACCGTCCCCACCCCTGAGGCCAATCTTTGGTTCCAGAGAAAGAGAACCCCCTTCTCTTCTTAGCCTTGGGGCAGCCTAGGGGGAGGGTTAACAAGGGCACTGACCGGCACGGCCGTGGGCTGTTTGGGGCCCAAAGGACAAGGGCTGGTGCAGGACAGGGATTCTTCCACGGATCAATAATTTAGGGAGGGAGAGACTGCTTTAGTTTCTCAAGGGCCCTAAAGAGGCAGGAACTCTCACATCCCTCCCCCCCCCAAAAAAAAAGAACTCCCAATCTGTCCTTATGTCTAATGAGACTTAAGGACAAGTTTGAGATCTAAGGTCTCAACTAAATATATGACAATGTCAGAGACCCAGGTGGAGCTGGGCACAGCTGGCCACCAGCATCTGGGATCTACACTTGGTCCTGGGAGAGAGGCTTGGCTCCTCTGTCCCCTGCCTTTCCATGTTCAGGCTAGGACTGCTGGCCCCAGGCCCCCCAAGCTACTGTCTGTGGCTGAGAAATTAGGAGGAGAGACCCAACTGGCTGGAGGACTCTGAGTGCCTTGATAAGCAAGCCCAGGGGCCCCCTGCCCTCCTCTGAGTAATATCTGAGCTCCTGCAGACCTGCACCCTGGGGTGGAGGCTATTCTATCTAGAGGTCCCACTCCCGGCCTGGGACCCGGCACAGGGCTTAGAGATTCAGGCATCTGGAACCCAGGAGGACTGTTATGTCCCCATAGTCCCCGTCAAGGGGGGAAAGCCTAGGGAGGAAGCTGTGGAGAGATGCTGAGAGTGGCATTCAGCAAATAGTTACACCAGCACCAGAGCAGGTGCGGAACTGGGCCTGGACAGACAGGCAGCAGGAAGGGAGGTGCCGGGTCCAGGGCTGGAGCCCAGGTGAGGGACCCCCCCCAGAGGAAGGCTCTCAGCATCTGCTCGAGGACAGCCCCTCTCTCATCTGCTCCTTCCTGAGTCTCTGTCTTCCCGCCCAGGGCTCAGGATTCCGCTGGAAGAATCTCAGCCAAAGTCCTGAACAGCAGCGGTAAGTCACCGCCATCCCAGCCCCTGCCCTGGTCCCAAAGGGTGGGGTGCTGGGGTGGGGTGGGGGGCAGCACGACACAGCATCTGAGCCCAGCCAGGGGGATTCATTCTCCCACCCCTTCAGCGTGGCTCCCTTGCTAAGAGTGACGGGCAGGTGAGGGTGTGGGCTGTGGGAAGGGGGTGGCAGAGAAAGGAGGTAGGAACTTTTGAGTCATCAGGTGCTCTTCAGCCCACCCCCGGTGCCTGCCAGTTACCCCTCCCTGGGGAGATCTGGATCTGGGAAGTGGGGGAGTAGGAGAAGTCTTCAGGGCTCCCTTGAGGGCTCCCAACCCCAGAAACCCCCACGGCCCAGACCACAGCCAAGCTGTGTCCAGCTGCTTGAGTCTGGCTGTGGCTGCCTCCAGGATCTGAGTCCTGTGCTTGTCCCCTCCTGTGGTGGCCCCTTAGGAAGGATCTGAGATGAGGCAGCGGTGGGTGCTAACCTCGGGCCCCACTTTGCCTGTGTCCTGGCCTGATTTGGGCTTGGCTTCTTCTAAAATGGATCTGGACTATGGCCTGCTGGCCAGATTGGCCTGTTTGGCCCTTGAGCTAAGAGTTGTTTTTATATTTCTCAAGGGTTGTAAAAATAAAAACAAAGAACAATATAGGACAGAGCCGGAATGGGTCCCAAAAAGAAAGCCTAAAATATTTACTATCTGATCCTTTGCAGAAAAAGTTCACCAACCTTTCCAGAAAACACAGAATTTTCAGTCGCCCTGCTCCCTGCCCCAACACAGACAGAGGGGGAAGGCCTGGCTGGAAGTGGAGAGGACCTGGGGTGGGGCTGGCAGTTGCTGCTCAGCACTGGGGGGTTTCTGGGTCAGGCTGGGAGCTGGGGACCTGGGTCTCCAGGGCCTTTCTGAGGCTGGGAGACTTGAAGGGGCCTTTGGAGCCTGCTGTAACTCTGCCTCTGGCTGGGCGGGAAGGAAGGGGGTGGGAGGGGGCAGAGGAAACTCTGGACTCCCCCAGCAGGCGAGGATTTGGAGCGACTCCAGACCATTGTGTCCAGTGGGCAGGCCCTCAGTGCGGGAAGGGGCGGCCTCCAGGCTCCCCTCCCCCCAGCTCTCACATCTGGTGGGCTGGCCCCACCGCAGCTGGGAGGAGCAGCTGTGGTCTGGGCTGAGCCTCGTGACTGGCCTCTGGGGGTGGGGCCAGCCCTCTCCCTAAGGCTGAGAGCAGAGGAGGCTCCAGGCTGGGGCCGAGTTTGGGGCCTCAGTTCATCAGTGAGTGGTCCTCTGGGGCTCTCTAGAAAGCAGGGGTATGGCTGAACAACTCAGCTCGGCCACCCCGTCGGGGCCAGTCATTTCCAGTGTCTCTTCCCCACGGAGGCTGGATTGAGTGGCTGGATTGTGGTTCAATGAAGCTGATTTCACTTGGGTATGGGGAAGGACTTTCCAACAGGCTGTGAGGAGAGTGCATTGTCGCTGGAGACAGTGAGCCCAGCCTGGATGTTCTGGAGCAGACTCCGGCATCCGTGGAGGGCCATGCTCTGGGACCGCCAAGCTCCTTTTAATCCTGACAGTCTTAATGAGATGTGTCTCCTGCAGGAAAGTGCTGACTTTGGAGAAGGAGGAGAACCAGACCTTCGGCTTTGAGATCCAGGTAGGAGAAGCGGAGTGCAGAGGGAATGAGGAGGTCGGAGGCCAGTCTGAGGGGTGCATGGACCCCGCCCTGCCCCTGGGCTGAGGGTCCCCTTGTCTGTTACAGACGTACGGCCTTCACCACCGGGAGGAGCAGCGTGTGGAGATGGTGACTTTTGTCTGCCGGGTTCATGAGTCCAGCCCTGCCCAGCTGGCTGGGCTCACACCAGGTGGGGCCTGAGCCCAGGACACAGGGCTCTGGGAAGGCAGTATGATCTTACTCCCTACCAGAGGGGGTGAGGAATCTCTTCTGAAATCAATTCCTCTTTCTCCTCCTCTTTTGAGAAGGCCAGAAAGAAGAATGAATAGAATCTAGGCTTTGGAGCTGGGCAAATTTACCATTTACTGTGTGATCTCGAACAGTCCCATCTGCAAAACGGGGGCAGTAACACATTCTCACATCACAGTGTGTTGAGGGGCTTCGCTTGGCATAGAGCCAGGGCTGGGGAAGTGCCAGATGTTGCTGTTGCTGTCTTGCCTCCTCCTGGCAATCCAGCATGGGCAGAGTTGAGGAAGGGGCAACATTCCATTAGATTTGCTCTATATTGGGGATCAGGGCCTATCCTGCCCGACCTGGCCCAACTCTGGGGTACCTATGTTACTTCCTCTAACAAGGAAGTGATGCCTCCAGCAGGAGAAGCTTGGGATTGGCCAAATCCAGAGTCCCCAGGTCCCAGGAAGGGGCAGCCTGAGACTGTATGAATTGACCTCCCCAATTCTATCACCCTTGCTCCCCTGAGCCCTTACCTCCCTCCCACTCACCAGCACCCCCCCCCCCCCCCGTGGCTAAGTGGTCTATTACAACGTTGCAAAGTAGCTCATATCACTGTCCCTCCTGACTGAGGTAGCCACAGCAGGGACCCACACCCCCCTTTTTCAGATGGGAAATGAGCCCTCAGAGATGGTGGCTTGCCCTGCCTGAAGTCAGGCGGCTGTGGCACAGGGAATCAGAAGCTGAGGCCTCTCGCGCCTGGGACCAGCTTTAGTTCCCAGCTGGGTGCTACTCACCCTGCCCCCTTCCTGTCTTTGCTGGGTCTCATGACAGCCTGTGGGCTGGACAGAAATAACCAACTCTGGGGGCAGACCCGGCCTTTGAGGACAGAGCTTCCTGAGTGTGGGGTGACCATGTGGGGGTAGGAAGGCCCTGGCCCCTATGCTGGGGTGCTAGGCCTGAACATGGTCTCCCCAGAACCATGAGGAGTGGGGGGAGGGAGTTCAGGAGTATTCTGTGGGGTGATAACCCCTCCCCTTTCTGGCCGGGCTAGGGGGCTGGAATTCTTCTGTCCTGCCGGGTGGAGTGGATGCTGACCCCCTCTCTGCCTGGCAGGGGACACCATCGCCAGCGTCAACGGCCTGAACGTGGAAGGCATCCGGCATCGAGAGATCGTTGACATCATTAAGGCGTCTGGCAACGTTCTCAGGTATGTCCAGGTGCGGTCCCTGAGGATTCCTTAGCTCACCCTTTCTCGGCGTTTCCGCACCCTGCGGCCCACTTAGCGTCTGATTCTCTGACCTCCTCAGGCTGGAGACGCTGTACGGGACGTCAATTCGGAAGGCGGAGCTGGAGGCTCGTCTGCAGTACCTCAAGGTAAAGCAGGGGATCGTGTCCCGCCTCCACCCTCCTCTCCCAAGCCCGAGCCCCGGCAGGCCCCGCTCTTTGTCAGGGGGTCATTTATCTGTCCGAACCTCCTTTTAACCTTAAGGTTTCTTCCGCGGACTCCCCGATCCCTCAGTCCGTGCCCACCTCCTGCTCGTTTCTTGCTAGCCCCTGACGGTGAGGCGGGGTGTCTCTTGCAGCAAACCCTGTATGAGAAGTGGGGAGAATACAGGTCCCTGATGGTGCAGGAACAGCGGCTGGTGCACGGTGAGTAGACTGCAGTGCAAAGGGCCACTTGCGCCCCTCCTGGTACCCCATCCAGTGCTTCCCCCTCAGAACTGGGGGGTTCGTTCCCCCTCCGGAGCGAAGCGAGGCTTGTTGAGCTGCCACGTTGGGTCCCGCACTGCCTGGGGCTGGTGCACCCCCATTTTTAGTTTATTCTCACAATAGCCCTCCGAAAGCATTAGATAGTATCATCTCCATTTTACAGATGGGAACACTGAGGCTCAAAGAACTTGTTTCACATCCCTTCCGCGGTGGCTCTTGTGTCATAAAGGGCCCCATAAGGATTTGAGTGTAGGACTCCGGCTGTACCGATGAGGGAAGTGGGGCTCAGGGCTGTGACTCCCTCAGGGCCACGCTGAGGGCTCCTCCCCATGCCCGCCTCTTGTGCCCCGCAGGCCTGGTGGTGAAGGACCCGAGCATCTACGACACACTGGAGTCGGTGCGCTCCTGCCTCTATGGCGCCGGCCTGCTCCCGGGCTCACTGCCCTTCGGGCCCCTGCTCGCCGCTCCCGGGGGTCCCCGCGGGGGCGCGCGGCGGGCCGGGGGCGACCCCGACGACGCCGTCTACCACACGTGCTTCTTCCGCGGCGCCGAGCCGCCCGGCGCGCCCCCGCCGCCGCCGCC